>NC_133666.1:356655997-356886000 GCF_037893015.1 Macrotis lagotis
TCATTTAAAATCATTTTTTTTGTTTTTTTGTTTTGTATTTTTTTGTATTTTTGTATTTTCAGTGACCAAGACATGGAATTTCATGAACCAAGGTTGCTAAGTATGATTAAATTCTATACCTTTTCAGTTATTAGAAATCTAGAACTGATGAAGAAAATGAAGAAATGAAGTCAAATGAAGAAAAAAATTATGGAGTCCCTAGTGCGTTCTAGACACGTTGCAAAGTACTTAGGATTCTAAGAAAGGCAAAAAATTCTCCCTCCTCTTAAGGACTTCACAATCCAATAGATTTGTCTTAGCAAAGACAAAATAAAAAAAAACAAAACAAGAAAAAAAGCTATTTACTTGTAGATGACCTGTGGCCTTTCCAAAATAAAAAAAGAAAAAAACTTCACTGTTAGACACCTATTCTCAAAGTGCCCTTCAGGCCATTG
The DNA here is from genome assembly GCF_037893015.1 of Macrotis lagotis. NCBI lineage: Eukaryota > Metazoa > Chordata > Mammalia > Peramelemorphia > Peramelidae > Macrotis > Macrotis lagotis. The sequence continues at coordinate 356,656,432 of NC_133666.1, forward strand.
CCAGAATGATGTTTTTTTAACAAAGATGATCAAGCTATTTTCTGTTTTAAAATCTTTAATATCTTCCAATTATTTCTTGTGTAAAGTTCCATTATCTTTCACTGATTTTCATAGGTCTCTACAATCTCATGCTAATCTTAATTTCCAGCATTATTTCATATATTTCTCTTCTTTAATTGTCACATTATTCTATACACTATCCTCCAGATGTCCCACATAAGTCTTCATATCTTTAATTAAATCATTCTCTAGCATTAGAATAGCCTCCTCCACCATCTTTCCATCACATTCTTCCTTGTTTAAATGTTACTTGACTCAAAAAATCTGTACCAGTTGTCCCTAATTAGCAATGATTTTCTTTCTGAATACACATAAAATACACAAGGAGCTTTTTAAAAAACTTTTCTCAAGATATTTTGCATGTAATGTTGTGTAATATATATGGATACACACATGCATATTACACTTATAATGCACACATATTTATTTATGAATACACAAATGAACATATATACCTGCATACACACATGTACATATGTAAAGGTTCTATGATATATGTTTGCATGCCTTGTAAACATTTTTCCTCAACCCTGGTCACCTTACTTTAAATTCTATACAGGCAGTGATTTCATCTTACTTTATCTTTATATGTTATCCCTAGTCCTAAGCCTAGCTAGCACAAAAGTTTTTTTACAAAGTAGGTGATTCATAACATGTTTGGTTGAATATCTACTTCATAATACTAAATACTGAGTCCAGATTTGTCTATTTATGTGACATTTCTTTTTATCAATCATATTATAGAACTGTGTTGAATACAAGGTAAGGGAAAAGTAAGGGAATCTCGGTTTTATTATCTACTGATTAATCTTCTTGAAATCACTTTATCTCCTTCATCCTTTGTTTCCTCAACTATAAAAAAGAGGGTCTTGGACTAGTTAATCCCAGAGATCTTGTTTGGATTAAAAATTCTCTGAGTCTAAATTGTGAGTCTGTATTTCCTATAGAGAAAAATTAACTTCCAAATCTCCAGTGGAATGAACTTTGAATCACTTTGAACTAAATTCATTTTTTCCTGGCTAAATGAAAAGACCCTTTTTGAAGTATTATTTTTCAACATATGGAACACTTGGGCAAATCAGTACATTTCAGCTGCTCACACAGGAAGTCTTTGCCTTGTTTTTTGGCAAGTACTACTATGAGTTCTGCCAGTAGTGGTTTCATTAGAGGGTATGGCAGCAATTGTTGCTCAGGCTGTTTGAACATGAAATATAGTGACTAAACCTATCAAGAGCTAACAAAGAAAAATAGAAAAACTACTAAAACATTTATCAGCACTTTAATTCTTCAGCAATATCATGAGAGAGTAGATGCAAACTGTGTTGTTTATGCTGTCATCAATATCAATATCAAGCTTGCCTAACCTAGTAATTCTACAGGATTTTATATTATGCTCACAGAAATTCAGAATGACATCATGGAAATGGGATGAAAATTGATGACAAAACATTCATAACAATGGTGTCCCTATTTCATAGCTCAAAAGTGATTCATCCTAAAGGAAGTGACACAAAGCACAATTTTAAGATGCATTTAATCATAATTTTTAAAAACAAAGTTTTAAAATATTTTTAAATAAATGTATTTATTTTTCCAATTACATGAAAAGAAAGTTTCAACCAATAATTTTTTGATAAGATTTTGAGTTAAATATTTTACTTCCTCCCTCCCATGACAGAGAGATAACTATGTTAAACATATTTCCATATTAATCATATGGTGAAAGAAGTGTGAGAATAAAAAGGAATAAAAATCATGAGAGGAAAAATACAATAAAACATAAAATATGAATAGTATAGTTTCATTTTCATTCAGATTCTGCAGTTCCTTCTTTGGATATGGATATTATTTTCCATCACATGTTCTTTAGAATTGTCTTTGATTATTTTACTACTAAGATGAGTAAGTCAATCATAGTTGATCATCAAACACTGCTACTGTCAATGTGAAGTGTTCTCTTGTTTCTGCTCACTTCACTCAACACTTCACTATAGTCTGTCCACTCAGGATTTCTTCGAATAATAGTATTCCATCAAATTCATATTCTATAATTTTTCCAGCCATTCCTCAATTGGTGGACATTCCCTTAATTTCTAATTCTTTGCCACTAGAAAAAGAGGTGCTATGAATATTTCTGTACATGAGTGCTTTTTATTCTTTCTCAAGATATTTTTTGGGATACAGACCTAGTAGTGGTTTTTCTGAATGCAAGGGTATGTACAGGATTATTGCCCCTTGGATATAGCTCCAAATTGTTCTCCAGAAAAGTTGGATCAGTTCACAACTTCACCAACAATGCATTTGACCCAGTTTTCCTACATCTCCTCCAACTTTGGTTATTTTCCTTGTTTGGCGTATTGCATAATCAGATAGGTATGAGATGATATCTCAGAGTGGTTTTAATTTGCATTTCTCTAATCAATAATGATTTAGAATATTTTTCATGTGATTATAGATAGCTTTAATTTTCTCATCTTGAAACTGTCTGTTCATATACTTTGATCATTTATCATTTGGGAACTGACATACATTTTCACTCAGTTTTCTATATGTTTTAAAAAGGAGAACTTTATCAGAAATTCTAGCTGTAAAATTGGTTTCCCAACTTACTGCATTCCTTTTAATCTTGGTAGCATTGCTTTTATTTATGCAAAACTTTTCCAATTTAATAAAATACAAATTACCACTTTGCATTTTGTAATGTTCTATCATTCTTCTTTGATCATAAATGACTTCCTTTTCCATAGATATGACAGATAAATTATTTCTTTCTCTCTCTGGCTTATGGTATCTTCTTTTATGTCTAAATCCTGCACCCATGCCTACTTTCTGCCATACTCTTTCCCTGTTTTCTGAGTAGTTTTTTTTTTTTAACAAAATGTGAATTATTCTCCCAGAAACTACAATTTTTGGGTCTGTCCAACATGTTCATTTGATACTGTTCCTTTTGCACATAATCTATTCCACTTATCCACCTATCTATCTCAATCAGTGCCAAACAATTTTTATGACTGCTACTTTTAATGTAATTTTAGATCTGGTATGGCTAGACCAACTTCCTTTGTGTTTTGTCATTAATTCCCTTTATATTCTTGACCTTTTATTCTTCAGTATGAATTTTATTACTTTTTTCTAGATCAATAAAATATTATTTTATAATTTGGTATGGCACTGAAGGTAATTTAATTAGGCAGAATTGTAATTTTTATATTAGCTTTGCCTCCCCATGAGCCAAATTATTTAGATCTGATTTTATTTGTGTGAAAAGTGTTTGGCAATTTTTTTCATATAACTTCTGAGTTTATCTTGGCAAGTAGACCCCCAAGTATTTTGTTGTCTATAGTTATTTTAAATGGAAATTCTTTTTCTGTCTCTTGCTGTTGGGTTTTGTTAATAATATAAAGAACATTGATAATTTGTGTAGATTTATCTTTTATCCTGCAGCTTTGCTAAAATTGCTAATTGGTTTCTCTAAGTATGCCATGTTATTGTCTGCAAAAAATTGCTTTCTCACTGTTCTAATTCCTTCAATTTCTTTTCCTTCTCATTGTTACAACTAACATTTCTAATATAATATTAAATAATAGTGATGATGTCATCCTGTCTCATCCATGATATCATATTTAATACTTGTTGATTGTTTTAGATACATAACTACTTAAACTATAAAGAAAACATTTCTTTCTATGCTCTTCAGTGTTTTTAAAAGGAATGGATGCTTTAACAAAAGCTTTTTCAGTAACTATTGAAGTAATATGTTTTCTGTTAATTTTGTTGTTGATATGATAAATAACGCTGAATGAAATTGAATGATGCCTGCATTCCTAGTGTAAATCCTACCTGTGTATTATCCTACCTAGTGTATTATTCTATTTATAAATTGAAGAAATCATTCTGCCAATATTTTATTTACAATTTATTAATCAATATTCATTAGGAAAATTGTTTCAATAATTTTCTTTCTCAGTTTATTTCTGACTTAGGTATCTGCACTAAATTGGTATCATAGAAGGAATGTTATAGAATATTATCCTCAACTATTTTTTCAAATAATTCTCATAGAATTGGAATTAATTGTTCTTTAAATGTTTGATAGATTTCATCTGGCACTGGAGATTTTTTCTTAGGGACTTCATTGATAATCTGTTCAATTTCTTTTTCTTAAATGATTTTAGTATTTAATTTCTTCTATTAATCTGGGAAAATTATCTTTTTTGTAAATATTCATCCTTTTGTCTTAGACTGCCAAATTTATTGGCATACAATTGGGCAAAATAGCTCTGAATTATTTCTTTAATTCCCTCCTCTTTGATGGTGAATTCAGCCTTTTCATTTTTGATACTGGTAATTTGATTTTCTTCTTTATTTTTTAAATCAAATTAATCAAAGACATCTATTTTGTTATTTTTTTCTTCACAAAACCAACTTATAATTTTTCAATTTTTATTAATCTCCCCATTGATTTTAAGAATTTCTAATTTGCTATTTAATTGGGGACTTTTTATTTGGGCTTTTTCTAACACTTTTAGAAGTATGACATTGATCTATTGATCTATGACCATGATCCATTGATCTCTTTCTCTATTTTATTTACCTAATCATTTAGAAATATAAAATATTCTCTAATTAGTTCTTTGGGTATATCCAAAAATTTTGTTATTATGTCTCATTACCATGATTGTCTTCAATGAAATTATTACTTCTATGATTTAATGATTGATCCACTATTGTTGAAAATTAAGTAATTTAATTTCTAATTAATTTTTATATCTCTCTTTCCATGGTCCTCTATTACATGTGACTTTTATTGCATCATGATCTGAAAAGAATACATCTTATATTTTTTGCATTTGATTGTCAGTTTTTTATTCCCTAAAGTATGGTCAATATTTGTTTCAGTACTATGTACCACTGAGAAAAAAGCGTATTTCTTTCTATCCCCATTCAATTTTTTTTCCCAGAGGTCTATAATATCTAATTTTCCTAAAATTCTAGTCACCTCCTTAACTTCCTTCTTTTTTATTTTATGGTTAAATTTACTTAATTCTGAGAGAGAGGGGGTTGTGGTCCCTCAGAGTATTTCCTTTAAGAATTTGAATTCCATAATACTTGTTGCACATATGTTTTGTATTGATATTACTTCATTATCTATGGTATCTTTTAGGATGATGTAGTTCTTTTCCTTTTCCTTTTCAATGAGATCTAGTTTTGGTTTTGCTTTGTCTGAGATAAGGATTACTACCCCTGATTTTTTCACTTTAGCTGGAACATAATATATCCTGCTCTTTTATCTTTAATCTGTGTGTATTTCTCTCTCTCTGCTTAAAATGTGCTTCTTCTAAGCAAAATATTGTAGAATTCTTGTTTTTAATCCACTCCACTATCTGCTTCAGGTTTATGGGAGAGTTAATCCCATTCACATTCACAGTTATTAATTACTAATTCTTTATTCTATCTTATCTCTCCTCTTTGTACTAGTTTTTTCTTGTTTCACTTTATCCCTTCTCACCAGCTTTTAGCTTCTGAATACTGCCTCCCTCAATCTGCCCCTCTTCTGTTCATCTACCCTCCCTTTTCTTTCCCCTTTCCCCTTTCCCCCTTTTCTTTTTCCCCCTCCTCTCCACCCTCCCTTTTACCAGTCCCTCTTTGTATTCTTCCTTTCTCCTCCTAAATATTTCTAAGATAAATTTCAAAACCCAGCTAAGTGTATATGTTATTTTCTCTTTGAGCCAAATTCAATGAAAGCAATTCTCACCTCCTTCATTCTTTCCCTGTACTCTAATAGATGCTTTATGTCTTTTCCATGTGATGTAATTTACCCCATTCGGCCTCCTCCTCTCTTCAATCCCAGGATGATTCTTTTTTTTTAATGTCTTAATTTTTTTAAATCATCCCATCAAAATCAATGTCAAAGTATACTCCCTATAGTAGAGATACAGTTTTCATGAGTTATAAGAAGATGCAAACCCTATCTAGGGATGTAGCCACTTTAATCTTTCTTTTCTTTTCCCTTGTTTACCCGTTTATATATCTCTTGAGTCTCATGTTTGAAGATTGGATTTTCTATTCAGTTCTGTTTTATTAATTAGGAAAATTTGAAAGTCATGTATTTTGTTAGATATCTATTATTTTCCCTTAAATAATATGTTCAGTTTTGCTTAGGATAGTTGATTCTTGGTAATAATCCAAGATTTTTTGCCCTGCATAATATCATATTTCAGGTCCTTTTATCCTTTAATATTGATACTGCCCAGACCTTCATAATCCTGACTGTGTCTCCTTAGTATTTAAACTTCGTTTTTTCTGGCTGCCTGAAAATTTTCTCCTTGTTCTGATAACTGTCAAATTTGGCTACAATATTATTTGCCATTTTCATTTTATGATCTCTTTTTCTATTTACTTTATTTTTTATTTTTTAAATTTATTTTTTATTCTAATTTTGTACAGATGTTGTTTTACATTAATAAAATATTCTAGTTTACAAGTAAACAAAATACCCCTCCTCCCCCCATGAATATAGATAGATTTGCTTGGGTGAAAAAAGTAAAGGGGAGAGAAAAAAATTAAAAAAAAAATAATAGTAATAATTGTAGGTATGGCCAGATAGCACAATGGACAAGGCACCAGCCCTGGAGCCACGAGCACCCGAGTCCATATCCAGCCTTGTGAACCCAACAATCACCCAGCCGTGTGACATGCAAGCCACCCGATCTCCACTGCCCTGCAAAAACCAAAAAAAGAAAGAAAAAAAAGACCCAAAATAAAATAAAATAGTAATAATAGTAGGGGTGGCTGGGTGGCAGACAGAGCATTGGCCCTTGAGCCAGGAGCACCTGGGTCCAAATCCGGCCCCAGACACCCAAAGATCACCCAGCTATGTGGCCCAAGGCAGGCCATCCAGCCCCACTTGCCCTGCACCCTCCCCCAAATAATAATAACAAAAAATGTGCTCGAGTCTTTGTTCCAACACCAACAACTCTGTCATGGGTGGATCTCATTCTTTATGATAAGTCCATCACAAAAGTTACTTCCATATTTTCCCACTGTTGCCATTGCTGATCGCAACTCCCTCCTTTCTTATTTCTCCACTACATGTACTCTATTTTCTCTCTACTTTCACTCTGACTCTGCTGTAGGGTCGCTGAGTGGCGCAGCAGACAGATCCCTGGTCCTGGGTCCAAGAAGCCCTGAGCCCCCATACCACCCCTTAGGCCCAGAATCCCCCTGGCCCTATGGTCCTGGGCAGGCCTTCCAATCCCAGCCCCTTGCAAGAAGGAAGAAAGAAAATGTGCTATATCTGGCCACTCTTCCCCCCATCGCCCATCCTCTCCTCCTTTATTCACATCCCCACCCCTTCCCCCTGCTCCCTGCTCCTTCTTACTCCAGATGTCTATACCGCATTGAGTATATATGCTGTTTCCTCTCCTAGCCATCTCTGATGAGAGCAAAGGTTCCCTCATTCCCCCTTGCCTCCCCCCTTCCATATCATTGCAATAGCTCATTGTAATGAAAAAAAATCTTATGTGAAATATCTTGGACTATTCCCCCCCCCCCCCTTTTTCTTCTCCCATTCCATTTCCCTTTTTTCTATTGACTCCATTTTTACACCATATTTTATCTTTGAATTTAGCTTTCTCCTGTGCTTCAACTATAAAAGCTCCCTCTACCTGCTCTATTAACTGAGAAGGTTCATATGAGTATTATCAGTGTCATTTTTCTATGCAGGAATACATGCAGTTCAGCCTCATTAAGTCCCTCATATTTCCCCCCTCTCCTCCAATCTCCATGCTTCACCTGAGTCCTGTATCTGAAGATCAAACCTTCTGTTCAGCTCTGGCCATTCCAAAAGGAACATTTGAAATTCCCCTGGTTCATTGAAAGTCCATCTTTTTCCCTGGAAGAGGACATTCAGCCTTGCTGGGTAGTTCATTCTTGGCTGCATTCTAAGCTCTTTTGCCTCCCGGTATGTTGTATTCCAAGCCCTATGAGCTTCCAATGTAGCTGCTGCTAAGTCCTGTGAGATCCTGACTGCAGCTCCATTATATTTGAACTGTGTACTTCTGGCTGCTTGTAATATTTTCTCTTTGACTTGGGAGTTCTGGAACTTGGCTATAATATTCCTAGGGGTTGTTTTTTTGGGATCTCTTTCTCGGGGGGATTGGTGGATTCTCTCCATTTCTATTTTGCCCTCTGCTTCTAGAATATCAGGGCAATTTTCCCTGTAGTAATTCTTTGAAAATGATGTCAAGGCTCTTTTCCTGATCATGACTTTCAGGTATTCCAATAATTTTTAAATTATTTTTCCTAAGTCTGTTTTCCATATCAGTTGTTTTTTCAATGAGATATTTCACAGTTTCTTCTAATTTTTCATTTTTTTGGTTTTGAAGTATTGATTCCTGATTTCTGGTAAATTCATCAATCTCCTTGAATTCTATTCTTTGTCTGAAGGATTTGTTCTCCTCAGAGAGTTTTCTTATCTCTTTTTCCATCTGGCCAATTTTGCTTTTTAAAGCATTCTTCTCCTCAATAACTTTTTTTGTACTATTTTATCCATTTGATCTAAGCTGGTTTTTAGCATGCTATTTTCTTCAGCATTTTTTTGGATTTCCTTGACTAAGCTGCTGACTTCATTTTCATGTTTTTCCTGCATCTCTCTCCTTTCTTTTCCTAGTTTTTCTTCCAACTCCCTCATTTGATTTTCAAAGTCTTTTTTGAGCTCTGTCATAGCCTGAGCCCAATTTCTGTTTTTCTTGGAGTCTTTAGATGCAGGAGCTTGTGCTTCCTCATCTTCAGACTATTTTGATCCTTCTTGGGCTCATTTGCAAAATATTTCTCAATAGTTTTCCTTTTGTTTCTTTGCTTGCTCATTTTCCCCAGCATGAGCCTTGTTTTGGGGTGCTTCCTGAGCTTTTGGGACACTCCCACAAGGGTCTCAGTGTATGAGGCTCTGTCCTTCCTCCTGGTCTGTGAATGACCATATGCACCTCCCTCTGCCATGGGGCTGAGGTGGAGGGGCCCTGCTGTTCTATGGGGGGGCCTAGACTGTGATCAGGATCTGAATGTGGTCAGAGCCCCAGAGTCCTGTTCCAGGGGCAGAGGACAGAGCTCTGCAGTCTCTCTTCACTCCCCTCCCTCAGCTCAATGGGCTCATGCCCTGGGGGCTCCTGCTTACAGGCTCCTCCTGCTTCTGTTTCCTGGATCAGGGCTGGGGAAAGACCATGCTGCTTACTGTACGCCCTGAGGGCTGGGCTCCATGTGCTCTCTCTGACAGAGGTCCCCGCTGTTCCTCCACTTCGTGCCTGTGCTCCTTGGGGTGCAGCTCAGGAGACTCCCCCGCTGCTGTGAGCTGAGACTCCCAGCACCCTGGGGCTGCCTCCGGGAGGCACTTCCACTTTATAGTATAGTTTTAGATCTGGTGGACCTAGGCCTCCATATATATGTTTCATCAGTTTCCTTGCTATTCTGGCCCTTTTGTTACTCCAGATGAATTTTGTTGCTCTTTTTTTCTAGCTTGGTAAAATATTTAGTTGGTAGCTTGATTGGTATGGCACTGAATAAGTAATTATATTTGGGTAGAAATGTCATTTTTATTATATTAGCTTGATCCAACCCTGAACATTTGACATTTTTCAAATTATTTAGAACTGATTTAATTTGGGTGAGGAGATCTTAATAATTTTGTTCATATAATTTCTGTGTTTGTCTTGGGAGGTAGATTCACAAGCATTTAATGTTATTTTCAGTTATTTATTTATTTTTTTTTGCAAGGCAATGGGGTTAAATGGCTTGCCCAAGACCACACAGCTAGGTAATTATTAAGTCTCTGAGACTGGATTTGAACTCAGATACTCCTGATTCCAGGGCCTGTGCTCTATCCACTGCACCACCTAGCTGCCCCTTATTTATGTTAATAGGATTTCTCTTTCTATCTCTTGTTCTTGGTCTTTTTTGTTCATATATAGAAATGCTGATGATTTATGTGGGTTTATTTTATATCCTGTTACTTTGCTGAATTTGTTAATTGTTTCAAGGAGTTTTTTAGATGATTTTCTTGGTTCTCTAGGTATATGATCATATCATCTGCAAAGTGTGAAAGTTTTACTTCCTCATTGCCTATTCTGATTCCACCAATTTCTTTTTCTTCTCTTATTGCTACTTGTTAGTGTTTCTAATATTATATTGAATAGTAATAGTGATAGTGGGCATCATTCTTTTAGCCCTGAATTTATTGGAAATGTTCTAAGTTTATTCATGTTAAATATGATATTTGTTGATGGTTTTAGATAGACACTATTTATTATTTTAAGGAAGGTTCCATTTATTCCTATACTTTCTAGTGTTTTAATAGGAATGGATGTTGTTTTTTTTTATCACAGGCTTTTTCAGCATCTATTGAGATAATCATATAGTGTCTTGTTGGTTTTACTGTTGATATGTTTGTTTAATTAAGTTGAGTATTTCCCCAATATTGAACCATCCCTACCTGCCTGGTATAAATCCAACCTGTTAGTGGTGTATTATATTGGTAATAACTTGCTGTAGTCACATTGTAGTCACTTGCGTCACCTAACTGCCTCAGATTTACATTTCACAGTTACATATATGTATATTTATATATCCAACTATTTATCTATCCATCTATCTATCTATCCAAACACCATATTTCCTCCCATGTATAAGAAGCACCCCCTTTTTTGAAAAATTTGGACTCTATAAACTAGGAATATGTTATACAATGGTTGTAGATTTTTTACTTGGATTTCCTGTTTTTTGTGCTTATTTTTTCATGCATTGTTGAGGATTTTTTTACTTGCATCTCCCTCTTTTTTGTGCTTGTTGTCTTTGCATTCATTGTTTTGCATTTGTTACTGTCATATTAGGTTATTTTTTCCCACATTCTGCCCATAAATGGCTCAATAAAGATTTTCGTATGGCGCTGCATTCAAGTTCAAAATGATCTAGTTTGCAAAAATGAATGGAAATTGTATTGCTAAACATCAGTTTGGTCCTCCTACAACTGAATAAATGATCTGAGACTGCTAAGGGAAAAAGAAACCCTATTGAAAAATGCCACAACAAAGAAGGCCACAAGAGGCAAGTTAGCAAAATGTCCTGATTTAGAGAGGAAATTGAAGAGATGGATAGATGAGCAAAGGGCACTTGTTCACAGAGATGGTTCAGCAGGAGGCAAGAAGAATTGCTGATGAAAAAGAAGTGACTGATTTCCAAGGAGGACACAATTGGTGCTTCAGGTTCATGAAATGGAATTAACTAAGCATGCTTACATGTACCAGACTTGCCCAAAAGATGCCTGAAAGCTTTGAGCAGAAAGTCCTTGAATTTCATGGTGAATAAAACTTGAGTTCAATAACTTCATGTAATATAAGTTTTTTTTTCAAATTTCAGGCCCCCAAATTAAGATGTGTCATATATGGGGAAATATGGTGTATTTTTGTATAGTAGAAAGATAGATAGATAGATAGATAGATAGATAGATGGATAGATAGATAGATGGATAGATATTACCTTGGATATATCTAGATAAAGATTCTTTAACCCTAGAAAAGAAACTGCCTCTGTAACAAAGGAAAAACATTAACTAAACAGTTACCCTTATGTTTTTTAAAACTATATTCTCCCATTTCTGCAATGAGAAAAGAAATGAAAGAACCAAAAATGATTACTATAATTGTTCATTAAGTTTTCTTTCAATTTTCTTCTTGTTTAAACTGTTGTAATTATTACCAATGCTGTTCTTCCAATTATGCCTATTTCAATCTGTTTTATTTGACTTTCTACATCCTTCACAACAGGAACTTTTGGGGGTGGTTAGGTGGTGCAGTGGTTAGAGCACAGGCTCTGGAGTCTGGAGTACTTGAGTTCAAATCCGGCCTCAGACACTTAATAATTACCTAGCTGTGTGGCCTTGGGCAAGCCACTTAACCCCATTTGCCTTGTATAAACCTAAAAAAAACTCCCAGGAACTTTTGTTTAGATTATACCACTTCATTTATCTAGAATCATTATTTAACAAAATGTTCCACATATATGAACTTTCAGACAAGAAAAGATTACCCCAATAAAGATGCATTATTATTTTAATAAATTTGAGGAAAATCTATAACATTTATTATTCTTTAGATTTGGTTCAAGTATTTACAGAATTTTGATGGATACTAACTCAATATTTCTACCTCATTACCTCTCTCTATTCCTTTTCTTTTTCATAAGGGGCAATTACATTAAATTCTGTGCCTGGCTTATACTCCTCTCTTCTCCAAGTCCTATCCTAATACTAGGGAGCTTCAATACATATCTTTATACCACCTTAATCTACCAACTCCTCAACCTATTCACTGTCATATGACTTACGCCTCTATACCACATCAGCCAGCCAGATGCTCATATTGTGGACCCACACACCTCACAATTTTGAGATTCCCTTATCTGATCATAATCTTTTGAAATTCCACCCAGTCCTCTGCCTAATACCAAACACTATTCTTTGTTTGTACTATGACCACCAATCTGTCCACCTCTCAGCTCTCTTTCAGTTCATTACTGCAGAACTAGGCATATTCACCTCCTTTCTCTACCTTTTCTCTTTGATGAATCAGGAACATTTCCATCTTCTTTTAAGTTTCTTGTCCTCTTATCATATTACTATGTCCTTATCATATTGCTATGTCTTTGCTAAGGAGGTGTTCTCCTTTCCAAGATGAATCCCTGTGTAAAAGATTCATTCCATGGTATCCTTTCTCCTCCAGCATATTAGTCTCTCTATTAATTGTAATCTCTCATTTAATTTCTATATATCTCTCTCCACTGGTTATTTTCCTATTGCTTTCAAAATTCTCATGTTTCCCTCATCCTTAACCTCCCCCCACCGAGATTCTCATTTTATTTTCTATTCTCACCTACTGTCATCTCTTATCCCTCCTGTCTTTCATGACTAGACTCCTTAAGAAGACCAGCTACAATCAGTACCGCCACTTCTTTTCTCTTAGTTGCTTTTTGACTCTTAGCAGTCTGGCTTCTAACTTCTCTATTCATCTGAAACTGAAGTCTTTAAATTTACCAGTGTTCATTTAGGGGCCTAAACCAATTATCTTTTCATCTTTCTTGACTCCTCTGCAGCCTTTGCTACTATCACCCTTTTCTTATTAGTATTTTCTTCATTCTAAGTTTTCAGATTATTATGTTTTCTTGGTTCTCCTTCTACATATCTGATCACTCTTTTTCAGTCTCCTTTGCTATGTTTTAAGCCAGGTTTTGCTCACCATAAATGTTCCACAGGACTCTGATTAGTTATACTTAGTAAGAAGAAAATAGGGAGACACCTATTTGCTAAAGGTGATTGCCATTGTCATGGAAGATGAAGGGGGTATTTTCTACTTATTGCACTGATTACAATTGATCCCCAAATGATATAGGAACTTTTCATGAGATTCTAGCTGTTCAAAAGAACTCCAGGCAGCTATTCAAACAGGGAAACCAAATTAATGATGTAGCCTGGTTCTTTCTCCATTGTAGAATGCAATCAAATTGAGCATTAAGTGTTTTTTTTTACCAACTACACATAACATCATAAGTAGTTCATAGCATCACAGAATTTGAGAGTTAGGAGGGATCTAAAGGGACAGCTAATCTAAATTATATTTAAAATAAATATTTACTGTTACATGTCCAAGTAGTCATTTACTTGTTAACCTATATACATATAACACACACATATATACACATACAATATACATATAAATATATGTAACACATATACACAGCATCACACAACATATATGCTGCTCAGGTTCAGTATCTCATCATATTTGATGCATATTCCAGGACGTATAGGTATTCTTTACTCTGACACATCAGGTAACGGCTGTTTTTAGCATACTGCAATATCAAATTTTCTCTCTCTCTCTCTCTCTCTCTCTCTCTCTCTCTCTCTCTCTCTCTCTCTCTCTCTCTCTCCCTCCCTTCCCATCAATTAAAGCTCACTTACAAGAATATTAATTCATGAAGGAGTCATTGTGCTACAGTGAAAAGAATGTTTCATCCCAAGTCAGGAAGACCTAGGCTTATTCCTTGTATTTATCTCATTATTTATCTAACTTGACTTCATAACATTCTATCCACTCACCCTGAAAACTTGATTCCCTTTTTCTCTGCTTCTGAGTGTTTCACGGCCAGAATTCCAACCATTCCTTCAATAGTCAGAAGTGGTCCTAAGGAATATTATCATAACTTCAAGAAGTTGACCTAAATGATTAAATTCTCCCCAGCAAAATAGTGAATTACTAGGCTATAGAGTACCTCCTTTCTTCTCCGACTGTGTGAGATTTTTTAAGCACCAGTGCTGTCCCTTTCACTATGCCACTGGCTGAAATTATTCTGGAATTTCCAAACTATGACCTACTCCACAGTCTTTGCTTTCTACCCTCCAATGGTCCCTCAAAATAGAAGAGATTAAAAATCTTCCATCCATATAGGAATAAATAAGGTTTTGGAATTTATTTTTGACTCTTGTCTCATCTCCATTTCTAAGTTTTCCTCTGTACCATTATCATGTGCTGTCTCTTCTGCTTGGGCATATGTCCATAAGTCTTTTTGAGGTTCTACTTTCTGTGGGTCTCATGAGGTTGCCGACCCATGAACCCATATGAATTCTGTATTTTGCACTAGTCTTTCATGATTCTGTCAGGTTCTGGCTTCAGATGAGGTGCTACATCTTCCTCGTAGGATAAGAAATAGACTGCCATCTCTATTTTAGCTTAATGAACAGACTTTTTCTTACAATGTTTTAAAAAAAGACATCACATACGTGTATGGATTGAGCTGTTATCACCATGTTGAGGGCTCCCATATTTAATGTTTAACTAGCCATGATCTTTCTTCTGGACTTAATTTCCCATCTTCAACTACCTACTTGACATCTCTACCAAGGGGTTAGACAGACATCTCATACTCAACAAGTGCAAAACATCATTTACTTTAAACCCATTCCTTCTCCTAAATTCCCAACTTTTGCTAAGAAAACTACTATTCTTCTAATTACCGAGGCTAGCACCAAGACATCTTCCTAAACTCTTCAGTTCAGCATATTCCATAGCTAGTTGCCAAATCAAATTGATTCTACTGCCTTAATATGGGAAGGGAACTCTCAAGGAACAAACCACTTTTATTCATGCAAAGCTTAATCAATAGACATTTATTAAACATCTACTATCTATCTGACACTGTATGAAATGTGGGGAATACAAAAAGAGATGAGATAGTCCCTGCTCTCAAAGAATTAACAATTTACAGGAGAAGACAACATACAATACATATATACAATATATATTTTATATAGAATAAATGGAAAGTAATTAGCAGAGGAAAAGATTAAGAGGGCAAGACTTCATGAAGAAGGTAGGATTTTATTTGGGAACTTAAGGAAACCAAAAATATTTAATAGTTGGAGAGAAGGAGGGAGATTTTTTCAGGGATGAGGGATAGACAAAGAAAATGTTTATAACTGAGAGCTGGAGTACCCTTTTATGGAATAACATATTTCTTCTATATAGTTTTGGCATATTTCCTAAAGACATGGGGAGGTGGTATGGGAACAAATATTTATTAAGTGATTACAAGTGTTTAGCTTTTGTACATAAGTAGCTTGCAAGGATTTACAGTTAGTTTGTATCAGAAACTGCATTTGAACCCAGTTCTTTTTAATGCTGACTCTTGGGTCACCTCTTTCCACTATGTCACTTTGCCTCTCATTGTAAGAATATTTCCTGAATATTAATAGAATGAAAGAAAGTACTCTAGCTTCTTTTGTAAGTATATAATATATGAAGAATTTATGGAAAGCTGTGTTTAAGAATATCATAGGAGAAAGAAGGATAAATGAGTTGTGATTTGCATTGGTATAGAGAATATGCCACATTGAAAATATCATGGATCAATTGAATTTTTAAATTTAATTCAATTGAAAAATTATTGGAAGTATTAAGTTGACATTTTTCTTAAGTTGCATTCATTTTGTATCTAAATTAATAATAGCAAAACATGGCAGTTAAGGATATTTTTTAAAACAAAAAATTCTACAGCATAATTTTTCAGGAATTATTTATGTGCTTACTTCCAAGCGTAAAATTGAGAAAATCTTGTCCTGACATTTGAAAATAGCAAATTTCAAATATCCTCAGTTGTGATGATCTAAATTTGGGATAGTTTATAAGAAAGATGAAATTTTCTAAAATTAAAAATGAAATGGATTAAACTTCAATGGCATTTTCAGAAATATTTATTATTAATAGCTATTATACTGAAGAAAAAATCATAAGATGGGTTAATGAGAGAATATAAATATTTTTCAGTTTCTATAATGAGTGTGTTCATAAAAGTTATTGATATGTCCAATGATATTTTAGGGACCTTTTTTTAAAAGTATAATATTATGTTATTCTTTGTAAAAGAACCCCTCAGAAAACTAGTAATCACTCAGCAATTTAACTTTTCTTGTAACTCAAATTTTTCCTAATTATGTTTGTCTTGTATAACAAGGAATTTGCCACTATTTAAGGTCAAATGGTAGGAAGTCATTGGAAAATTGCTTTTAAAATAGAGAAATGCTTTGACAAAGTCAAACAAACTATTTTCGTCTGATAGATATTTAGTAATCTTCTGTCAATCATTGTTTTCTATACTTATATTGATGCTCATATCACAATGAATGTTATTAGTATCTTTCTAAAAAAGAGAAAGCTAGTATTTTTACTTATCATTTTCCATGATCATGATCTGTGTTCCTTTTCATTAGAGGGTGAAGTGGTATACCTAGTGAATAGAAATATGACTTCTAGTCAGAAAGACCTAGTTTTCAAAACTCCTACCAGCTCGGTGACCCTGGGCAAATCATTTATCTTCTCCTAGACAGATTCTTCATCTGTAAAATTGTGACCCAAAGGATTCTTTTTAGGGCAAAATGAAACAATTTATGTAGAGCTCTATATCAGTATGAACTATTGAAGTGGCACCTTGTAGTCATAAAGGAAAAACAAAGCAGAGAGGTGATTCTCCCCTTTTGTACATTTAGTCAGCTATAGCTCTGCAGCCAGTTGGGCATTTGTTTTTCTCTTCACATGGTCGAAGTCCCTATTCATACTCAGTTCCAATTTCCAGATTTGATTGGAATCAGGCATAGGGTTTCTACACATGCTTCAGAAATAGCCTCTAGAGAGCAATCCATCCATTTTACACATTTGTGTCTTCACTCCATTTTATCCTCCTGGATTAAAGCGATCTAGATCATAGTGTCTCAAACCTGATTCTTCTTTCCACATTGTACAAGGGCACATGATGCAGAAAAAGACCAGTAGACATATAGCCAAAAGATCTAGGTTTGAGTAAATTTGCTACTTTACCTCCCTAAGGCTCATTTATAAAATAGAAATAACAATATTCCACTACTTATCTTATAGGACTATCCTTAGGAGAGTTTAGGTTGGGCTGCATTGGGGAGGAGGGGAGCAAAAACGAACCTATATAAGGGTATATGCAAATTTGATATAAACGTATCTATATCTATATTGAAGCTCCATGTCTATAGATATGTTTATATCATGTCTTAGGAGTATATCAATCACTTTATAAGATTAGCTTTCCTAGGAAGATATTGCTATGTGATTTTAATGTTAGCCATTTTTTTTGCAGTGCATTATTTATTTTTAGACATCTAATTTAAGAAGCCATTGATGAAACCTTACCTCATTGGTTTTTTGGATGTAACTGAGCACCAAATGGAAAATGTGCTAATAGTTTCATTGTCATCCTAATAATAACATCTCATCTGCAGTGTTATATCATAATTGAAAAGAAAGCATATGGGAATCAAAATAAAGAACTGATAACAACAATGAAATATCTAAAATTATCTGTAATCTTTGCTTAACTTTATATAAAGTGTCCTGGAAGCAGCAGATTGGTCTTGAAATGCACCTTTAAGAAGTGTGGCTAACCTCACAAGGGGAATAATGGAAACAATTTCCGTTTGGCAGTGATGAATCAATGAGGAAGCAGCTTGATTCCAATTGAAAAGCTGCTACTGCCTTGTCAGATACTAGAAGTCTATTAAACAGTCTCTGGGCATAATGATAAGTTATTTCCATCGTATTTATGTCCCCTGGTGAGCAGCTAAGTGGATGGAGAAATAAGAATTGTACAAAATAAACAGCACCAAGGAGATGATATATTTGGACATCTCTATTCTGTATGGTTACCTATTGGCAGCCTAGATTAAAACTGTGATTAAACTTCTTAACAACCTCCATTTAAATTGAACAGAGTTGAGCAAAGTTAATTTAGAAACTTGGGAATGTTTAATATGTAATCATGTGCATCATCATATTGATTTAGGCTCCTACTATAAAGGAATTTCCAGCTATAACTTCCATTCAAACTGATAGCCCTTGTCTTTCTTTATGGGTGAATAGCTGTGGTAGGGTCATTTCTTCTAGTCATGTGAACACACACAAAAATACAATTTTTTAGCTCAAATTTAGAGTTGTACAGTCAAATTTATCTGTTGTACTTCAATGTGAAAGTGGAATGAATTTTATTTTCAAAATGAGAGAAGTACCATCTGAATATTATTTTTTCATATCCAGGAAATGTTGATGTAATCATTAAGTAATCAGTCACAAGCTAACTTCTGGTATTTTTTCTGAAGGAAAAGTAATTGATCTATATACACAATTATTTGAACATATATTCTGTACATTGTGTCCTAGATAGTAACATCCACTTTATTTAGATTTGATATTCTTTGCAATTCTTCATTAGCATGTCTTTTATGTCTTATATTTTAGGTAAAATTCTGGCTCTGGGTAAATGCTGCTTATAGACAAATTTGTACTGTATTCTTTCCAATTTGATTTTTTTAAACTGAGAAAATGTATATGATCAAACATGATTTTTCCTCATCTTTACAAACTCTCTCTAAAAATCTCTGGCTCTATGCTTATTTAAAAAAAATGTTCCATATCAGAGGAAAATAACCCCCTTCATTCAATAGTAAATCATGTAGCATGCCACCTCTATTGTATCCTTTGACATATCCTCTGGAAATTTTCTCTCTCCGTTACACCAGAATCTTAATTTTATTTTCTTCTCCACCCCTTCACTGGTGCCTTTTGTTCTGTATGTAAGCATGACATATCTTTGACTATTTCAACAAAAAACAAATCTTTCAACTGATAATATTGTTCCACTTAGACATGACCATTTCATTATTCATCCTTTCAACATTCTCTAGCTAGTATTTTACAGACTCTGCCTAAACACTACCACTTCTCTTTCCTTAAATTTCTACAATGTCTTCTGACTTTTCCATTCTACTGGATTGTCTCTCTCCATCATCACCAATCAAAATCTAATAATCAGGTTCAGCACATTCTTCTTATTCTTAACTGTGCATGTCCTTTATATTATTTCAAATTTTGGCATATTTACCTCTTGACAATCTCATTCCTTTAATTCTCATGAAATCACATTTATAGCATTCTCCTTTACCATCTCTAAAAACTCTCTCCTTCATAAAACTATCTTTCCATCTTTCTATCCCTTAAACACTTATTTTTTTTAGCTTTCTGTCCATCTCACTCTATTCTTTGGAAATTACATCCACTCACAATTTAAGTTTTTTAGGATAAATGGATTATTCTCAAATTTCTATTTGTGAGTCTTACTTTTTTTCCAGTGCAAATTTGCCATTTTTCTGCTGAGAATTTCTATTTACAGAATCTTAGAGGTACTAGAGGTCATCTCATCCAATCCTCTAATTCATATAATCCCTTCCACAATATTTCTGATAGATGATCACTTAGATTGAACGCATTTTCAGTGATGCTTCACAACACATTGTGAATTTTAATTATTTCCATTTAAATTGTTCTTAAATTTTTATTTCAATGGCACTTGTTATAATTTAACTTGCATTGATACAAATTTGTTCTCTGAATGTCACGGTAGCAATGGATGGTAGCAAAACAGCAGGAAGAACTCTTAATTGTTTTAGAACATGCAGTGCTTAACCAGTTTTATCACACCCCTTGAATTGTCATTGAATGAATACACTAGGGGCAAATGCTAGATAAGGTGTGGGTACCTTGTTGGGATCTCTGAAAAACTTCTCTAATGATTTTGACTGGCAGGCAATAATAACCCCTTGGAAGATTTTGCTAGAAAACATGTGCACTTGTGTGTGTGTGTGTGTGTGTGTGTGTGTGTGTGTGTGTGTATGTGTGTGTCTGTGTGTGGTATACATACATATGTATATTTCCTTACTATGAAGATCCTTTGTTTGAGCTGGTCTTATAATATTAGACAAATATGAGATGGTTGGCCTTCCTGACACATTCAGGGGCTACTTCTCTGATATAACTTCTGAAATTTCAACCCAATAAATCTTAGGAGGATGGTTTGAGAGCACTGGAATTATCCTATAAGTATGAGTTTATTTTCTTTTCTCCACTACAGCCCTTCATATATTTAAAGATGTATCCTTCTAATTTCATTTAATTCAAGATTAAACATTCTCAGTTCATTCAAACTGCCTACACGAAATAAGATATTAAGTCTTCTCATTATTCTAACTCCCCTCCTTTGAATGGGCTCCAGTTTACAACTGTACCTCTTGAATTACATTGCCGTTGTAATATAGATCTGATATTACCAGGAAAACTATGGTTTTTCTTGATGTGATATGATTCAATTACTATCCCATCATCTCACTGACGTCTTTTAAGCAACCACATCACAATGTTGATTCATATTGAGTCTACATCAGTGAAATACATTTTCCTTCACTAAAAGCAAAAATAAAATGCTTTTATTCCAATTAAATTCCACCCTGTTAGATGAACATATTTGTTTTATCTTGCTGGAACATTTTTGGATTATTGATTCTATTTTCCATTCATTGTATTCCTTAAAGGTTCGTGTTATCTGTTAATTTGATGAATATGAATTTGATGTTTTTACCTTAATCATTATTTAAAATTTTGAGGAGGAGAAGTTAGGCACAAAACTGTGTGAAATACTGTGTAAAAATTCTTTCTATGTTGGCCTTAGTCACCATTCATTGAACACAGTCATTCTACCAGTTACAACTATATTTGATTGTATTATAAGCAACACTTGTTTCTTCACCATCTCCAAAAAAATCTAGAGGTGTTCTGCCAAACCCCCAATCATGTTCTACTATATTTCCCTAAGTGATCAGTCTTGTCATCTGATACCACCTCAAGCTCCTATTTTCTTCTTGCCCACATTTTCTTCTCATTCCATCTTCCCTACTCAGATAAACAGTACTTTCATCCTTCAAGTTTCACAGGGCTGATACTTTGAAGTTAGCTATGAATCTTTCTTTCTTACTTTTAATGTTGGTTCTGTTAATTCTTTATTAATCACTTTCATTGTCCACTTTTAATTTCCATTCCTGCTTCTGCTATCCTCATTACATTATATCTACAGTATTAAGAGAGCCTCTTAAGTAGTCTTTTTTGTTTTCCTTTCTATCTACTCACATTTTGGTTGATTGGTTCTTCTCCTTTGCTATCGAAGAAGAACAAAATGACCACTATTTTTTAGATAAATTACAGTGTATCTGACTGTGACTGATCAGAGAAATATGAGCTCAGAATGCTCTAACACATGTTGGGCATAAATAGTCCATATGAACACCTGCAGTGCTTACTCTTAAATTATGAATGTACTGTTTCCTTTGAGTTGCTTCAATTCTGCCTTCCTCATAGAATGCAGCCCCCTCACTTATGAGGGCATGCCATGCTGGGCAGTCCTGTGCCAATGTGTCCCAGGCTGTATAGTTGATTCTCAAGTTCTTCAATGAGACCTTCAGGGTTTCTCTCGTATCACTTCTTCTGACCCCCTTGCACTTGCCCTGTGTGAATTCTACATAAAATATTTTTTTTAGGCAAGCATACATCTGGCATTCTAACAATGTATCCAGTCCATTGTAGTTGCACTCTCTGTAGTAATGTTGGATTGCTAGGCAGTTTAGCTGGAGAAAGGACTTCAGTGTCTGGTTTCTTCTCCTGCCAGATGATCTTCAGAATCTTCCAATGACAATTTAAATGAAGTGATTCAGGTTCCTGACATGGTGCTGGTAGACTGTCCAGGTTTCACAGGCATATAGCAATGAGTTCAGCACAACAACTCTGTAGTCCTTCAGTGGGACAGTCAGTCTAATACCTCTTCTCTCCCATATTGAAATAACTATGTATACCCTATTTTCTCTGTCAAGCTTTCATTAGTCTAAAGATCTATCAAATACCTTTTTCATCAATTATATATTATGTTATTTCTGTCACATGTATGTATATGTATGTGTGATTCATCAAAAGAGTTTTCATACATTCTTTTGAAATATCTTTATTGCTCTCTCAAACTATTATTTAGATCTCACACCATTATCTTTTCACTTTAAACATTTTGTATGGATCATTGCAATTAAACTATTATACAAGTTCAGGAAATTTTATTTACTTATATCTACAAGTGACTTTTACAGAACAGAAATAATAATTTATTTGAAATATTTTAAAAGGAAGAGTTTGGTAAGAACTTTTTTGATTGGCAATATCATATACACATATATTTCATGAAAAGAATTTACTCTTCTATAAACTTTTCTTTATCTCATTAAAGTGTTTAGATAAGACTAGGTTCTCCAAAATAAGAACTATGGAACAAAAATGCTACATGGTCATATGGAACAACAACAAAAAAAAACTTTAAGAACAACATTGCAATGGATTTTATGTGGTCAAAAAGACAAAACTTTCCATATTCCATATTCTGGAGCATTTGCCACTAGGTGATAAGTGTACTCAATCATGGTAATTAATACATGAAATACTATTAAGACATAGAGGGATGGCAATTTGTATAGATAGAGAGTATATGTATTGGTAAAAGCACATATATTTCAAAAGGCATATTTGAAGTAAGTATAAAAGGTGTTTATTCTAAGAAGCACTACACTATTGGAAATGAGTTGAAAATATTTTACTTAGAAATTCCTTGGTTTATCATCCTGATTCAGAATAAATTGTTTCATTAATAATATGAGAAATAATAGACTCGGGGTGGCTAGGTGGCATAGTGGATAAAGCACTGGCCCTGAAGTCAGGAGTACCTGGGTTCAAATCCGGTCTCAGACACTTAATAATTACCTAGCTGTGTGGCCTTGGGCAAGCCACTTAACCCCGTTTGCCTTGCAAAAATCTAAAAAAAAAGAAGAAATAATAGACTCTTATTTTCTTAGATCTCTCAAGTAAAAGTGCATGAGTGGGTATACCTTAGTCATTGAATGGGTATAACTTTAGACTGACTGAGACCTGGGAAAGACTTTATTTAGATAGATCAAATTCACTGACTGCTTTCTGGGGCATTGTCAGTCATCTTGATCTTAGCTCTCTGGACTTCTGAGAGGAGCTGTTTCCATCAAGGTTTTTCATCTCATAATGTTGTTCATGTGTATATTGTTCTCCTGGTTCTACTCCCTTCATTCAGCATCAGATCCTGTAAGTTATTTCAAGCTTCTCTAGAGTCTGACCACTTAGGGTTTCTTATAGAACAATAGTACTTCATAGTAGTCATGTACCATAACTTGTTTAGCCATTCCCCAAATGATGAGCACCCCTCAATTTCCAATTCTTTGCCACTACAGAAAGAGCTGCTATGAATATTTTGGAACATGTAGGATTTTTCCCTTTTTCTGTAATTTCTTCTGGATATGGGTCTAGAATTGGAATTGCAAGGTCAAAGAGTATGAACAGTTTTATTACTCTTTGAACATAGTTCCATATTGCTCTCCAGAAAGGTTGGATCCATACACAACTCCACCAGGAATGCATCAATGTCCCAATCCTCCCACAACCTCTCCAACATTGATCATTTCCCCTTTTTCTCATCTTGGTCAATTTGATAGGTGTGAGATGATGTCTGATTGTTGTTTTAATTTGCATTGATTTGGAGTGTTTTTTTATATGATTCTATCTATCTATCTATCTAGCTTTAATTTCTTCATTTGAAAACTGTCTGTTCATATCCTTTGACCATTTATCAATTGGGGAAATGAACTGAGAACTTATAATTTTGATGCAATTATCTATATATTTTAAAAATGAGACCTTTAGCAGAACTCCTATTTGTGAAGATTGCCTCCCAGCTTTCTGCTTTCCTTCTAATTTTGGCAGCATTGATTTCATTAGTGCAAAATGTTTTTAATTAAATATAGTGAAAATCATTCATTTTGCAATTTTTATTGTACTATATTTCTTGTTTGGTCATAAATTTGTCCAATTTTCAAAAACACATAGTGTATATCTTGGTCAATTAATTTATCTATAGGGTTGCTGTTTATGTCTAAATCCTGTATCCATTTTGACCTTACTTCAGTATAGGGTGTAAGATATGGATCTATGCTTATTTTTTCCATACTGTTTTACAGTTTACCCAGCATTTTTTTTAATCAAATAGTGAGTTCTTATCTCAGAAACTGATGTCTTTGTGTTTATCAAATAGTAGATTGCTGTAGTCATTTACTGCAGTTTCTTTTGAACTTATCCTAATCCACTGGTCCATTATTCTATTTCTTAACCAGTACCAGGCAGTTTTGATGACTGCTACTTTATAGTATATTTTTAGATCTAATAGAGCTAGGTCACCTTATTTTATATTTTTTTCATCAGTTCCCTTGTTAATATTGCTCTTTTGTTGCTCCAGATAAATTTAGTACATTTTCTACCTCTATAAAATAATTATTTGGTAGTTTGATTGGTATGGCACTGAATAAGTAATTAAATGTGGGTAGAATTGTCATTTTTATTATATTAGCTTGACCTAACCATGAACTTTTGACAGTTTTCCAATTATTTAGATCTGATTTGATTTGGGTGAGAAGTGCTTTATAATTGTGTTCATGTAGTTTCTGGGTTTGTTTTGGGAGGTAGATTCCCAAGTATTTAATGCTGTTTAAAGTTACTTTAAAAGGAATTTCTCTTTCTATCTCTTGCTCTTTGGTTTTGATGTTAATATACATAAATGCTGATAATTTGCTACTTTGCTGAATTTGTTAATTGTTTCAGGGAGTTTTTTAGATGATTTTCTTGGGTTTTCTAAGTATACCATCTTATCATCTGCAAATAGTGAAAGCTTTACTTCCTCTTTGCCAATTCTGATTTCTCTACTTTCTTTTTCTTCCCTTATTGCTACTGCTAGTTATTGTAATACTATATTGAATAGTAATGGTGATAATGGGCATCCTTATTTTACCCCTAATTTTGTTGGAAATGCTCCAAGTTTATTCCTATTACAAATAATATTTTTTGATAGTTTTAGATACTATTTATTATTTTAAGGAAAATTTCATTTATTCCTAAATTTTCTAGTGTTTTTAATAGGAATGATGCTGTCTTTTATTAAAGGTTTTTTCAGCATCTATTAAAATAATCATACAATTTTTGGTTTTCAGTTGGTTTTGTTATTGCTATGTTTAATTATGTTGAGTGTTTTCTTAATATTGAACCATTCCTGCTTAGCTGGTATAAATCCTACCTGATTGTTTTGTATTATCATAGTATTAACTTGCTATAGTCATATTACTAAATTTTATTTAAGATTTTTGCATCAATATTCATTAGGGAGATTGGTCTATAATTTTCTTTTGTCTGTTTTGGTTCTTTCTGGCTTTTGTTGCTGTTGTAAAAGGAGTTTGGCAGAACTCCTACCTCTCATTTTTTAAATGAGTAAGGCATCATTTGTTCCTTAAATGTTTGGTAGAATTCACTTGTAAATCCATCTGGACCTGGAGACTTTTTCTTAGGGAGTTTATTGATGGTTTCTTCAATTTATTTTTTTCCCAAATGGGGCTATTTAAGTCATTTATTTCCTCTTCTGATAATCTGGTCAGTTTGCATTTTTGTAAATATTCATCCATTTCACTCAAGTTATCCAATTTAAAGGCATATAGTTCAGCAAAATAGCTACAAATTATCTCTTTAGTTTACTCTCCTTGGAGGTTAGTTCCCCTTTTCATTTTTCATACTGGTAATTTGATTATCTTCTTACTTTTTAAAAAATAAGATTAACCACATTTATTTGGCTTTTTATTGGCTTTTTCATCAAATTTTGTTGGCTAATTTATTGACTTTTTCATCAAACAAATTTTTAGGATTATTTACGAGAGCAATTGTTTTCTTGTTTTAAATTTTATTAATCTTTCCCTTGATTTTCAGAATTCCTAATTTGGTATTTAATTGGGTATCTTTAATTTATTCTTTTTTCCAGCTTTTTTATTTGCACATCCAATTCATTGATCTCCCCTTTTTCCATTTTATTCATATAGGCATTTAGAAATAGAAAGTTTCCCTTCAAAAATGCCTTTGCTGCATCCCATAAATTTTGGTAGCATATCTCATTATTATCATTTTCTTGGATATAATTATTGATTATTTCTATTATTTGCTATTTGATCCACCCATTATTTAAGAAAAAGTCATTTAGTTTTCAATTGGTTCTTGGTTTCTCTTTCCATAACCTTTATTACATGTAATTTTTATTGCATCGTGGTCTGAGAAGGGTGTATTTATTATTTCTGCCTTTTTGCATTTGATTTTAAGGTTTTTGTGCCTTAGTATATAGTCAGTTTTGTGTAGGTGCCATGTACTGCTGAGAAAAAGGTATATTCTTTTCATTCACCATTAAGTTTTCACTAGAATTCTACCATATCTAAGTTTTCTAAGATTTAATTTAACTTCTTAACTTCCTTCTTTATTTTCTTGTTAAATTTATCTTATTCTGAGAGAGGAAGATTGAGGTCTTCTATTATTAAAGTTTTGCTCTCTATGTCTTGTAATTAACCCAGCTTTTCCTCTAGGAATTTGGATGCTATACCACTAGGTGCATACATGTTTAGTAATGATATAGCTTCATTACCAATAGTGCCTTTTAAGAAGATGTAGTTTCCTTCCTTATCCTTTTTAATGAGATTGATTTTTGCTTTTACTTTATTTGAGATTCGGGAATGCTATTCTAGGTCTTTTTCCTTCAACTGAGGCATAATATATTTTGCTCCAACCTTTTGCCTTTAGCATGTATATATATATATCTCTGCTTCATATTTGTTTCTTGTAAACAACATATTGTAGGATTCTGGTTTTTAATCCATTCTGCTATTCTGTTTTTTAGGAATGTTCATCCCATTCACATTTACAATTAAGATTACTAAGTCTGTATATCCCTCCATGCTATCTTTCTTCATTTATATTTTTCTCTTTCCTTTTCTCTTATTCCTCCTCACCAAAATTTTTCTACCTTTCCCCTTTGACTTTTCTTTTAAAAACATAACTTTCAGTTTATTTTAACTTTTACTTTTGCCTTCCCCTTTATCAGTCCCTTTTTCCATTATCTTTCCCTTTCCCAGTGCCCTCACCCCACCCTCATAGATTAGGTTAGATTTTTAAATCCAAATGGTAATGCATCTTATTCCCTTTCTGGGCTAAATCTATTGAATAGAATTTACTCTGCATTCACATTCTCCCTTCTTTCCCTCTAAAATTGTAAATCTTTGTGCCTTTTCCCTTGGTGTTATTTATAGCTCTAACACTATTAATCAGGTATCATTAATCTCAGCTTGATTACTTAATTGCTTGATAACCTCATGTTGTTGTTAAGGCATTATCACAGATTGTTTGCTTGATTGCTTGATAAGCAGCATTGATCAAATTTCATCAAATTTTATTTGCATTCATTTATTACCTTACCCCTTTTACAAGTATCTTTCAAGTACACACAGTCTTCCTCATGAGCCAAAGTATCATCCAAACCATTATCATTTCTTGGACTAGTTATCCCTCCACCACCCCCCACCCCCATCTATTTTCTCTCATTATCCCCTCCCCCCATCCAGGGTCAGGGTACTTAGTCTCTTATTAAGTAAAGCAAGTCCCATTCTCTCTTCCACTTTACACTCCCCCCTCATCAAGGTTAATTAACCTCTTGTGAAGTGAAACAAGGGTTAATTCAAACCCTGATCTATTTAACTGGAAGGATCTTAAAGAGCTCTCAGTAATTGGAGGTTCTAGAGGTCTCACCTGAGAACTTTTCAAGTGATTGTAAGTTACAGAGAAACTGCCTCAGATCCTCCCAGTTTATGATGATCTCATCAGACAAGGTGCTAAACACAGTAGTATTAAAGTGAGTCAAAGGATAATGAGACATATAAAGTTAAAGTTAACATCCTGTTTTTGCTAGGGACTTTTTGTCTCAAGCATAGTGATGTCATCTTGGACCTCTTCAATTGAGAGACAAGATCCAATCATATCCATATCCTTTTGGTTCATTCTCTTCAATTATATTCTACTCTTTAATTATTCTGAGATGTCAAGTTCTATATAATTAGAAATTTATATCTTCCCTTTTAGGGCTGTATACAATTTGATGGTCTTGACCAATATTTGTTTGTTTTGCTTTATTTTTTCCTTCCCCTTTTCACTTGCCTTTTTTATGCAACTCTTGAGTCATGTATTTGGTGACTGAATTCTCTGTTCAGTTTTGGTCTTTGTGTCTGGAAATTCTGGAAGTCCTCTATTTCATTAAACATCCATATTTTCCTCTGATAGTATATGCTGCATTTTGGAGAGTAGTGAATTCTAGGTTGTAATCCCAGGTCCTTTGCTGCCTGAAATATGCTATTTAGTTCTTCTAATTCTTCAATGTTGAGGCTGATAGTTCTTGTGAGTCTGATTGTGTTTACTTTGCATTTGCATTTTTTTTGCTGCTTGCAATATTCTCTCCTTTATTTGAGAGTTCTAGAATTTGGCTATTTCAGCCCTTCTAGTTTTTATCCTTGGGGGTCTCTTTCTGGAAGGGTTCTTTGGATTCTTTCATTGTTATCTTGTTCTAGT
Organism: Macrotis lagotis; assembly: GCF_037893015.1. NCBI lineage: Eukaryota > Metazoa > Chordata > Mammalia > Peramelemorphia > Peramelidae > Macrotis > Macrotis lagotis. The sequence goes on from NC_133666.1 coordinate 356,685,471, forward strand.
AGGTTTGGACAGTTTTCCCTTATAATTTCCTGTGTGATATTTTCCAGGTTCCTTGTTAGTCCAATGATTTGTAGATTGTCTCTCCTGGATTTATTTTCTAGGTCATTCATTTTCCCTAAGAGGTAATATATATTTTCTGCAACTTTTTCAACTTTTTATTTTGTTTGATAGAATCTTGTAGTTTTATAGATTCTTTGGTTTCCAATTTGTTTAATTCTAATTTTTTTAGGGATTTATTTTCTTTGATTATCTTCTGTGTTTCCTTTTCTAGTTGGTTATTTTTACTTTTAATGGAGTTGATTTCTTTGGTCAAATTTTTTATAAATTTTCTGCATGTGTTTCATTTCTTTTTCCATTTTCTTCATCATCCCTTCTTTTGTTTTAAAATTCTTTTTTAAGTTCTTTGATGAGAGTTTGTATTTGATTCCAATTTATAGACTGTTTTGATACTTCCCACGTAAATGGTTTTTCACTGCTTTCTTCTTCAGTCATGCCATTGTTATCATATTTGTCTATAAAGTAATTTTCTATAATGTGTGCTCTTTTAGATTTTTCTTGTTCATCTTTGTTGCTTTAATTCAGGTCTTGGGGTATAGGGAGTATATATTCAAGATTTTTTTTCTTGGAGCTGGAGTCTCATCCATGACTTATTGTCAGCCAAAATGTTGCCTATGCAGTCCAGACCTTGCCTTTGCAGAGACTTTTATCTTACACTATCGTTATGTACAGGTTCTGACAATGCTTTGTTCCTCACCCAGTTCTGTCTTTTGCCCTCATATTTCAGGGTTCAGACTTTGGGGTTGGGTTCCTTCCTGCTAGCTTGTTGTCTAGCTGCCAGAAACTCTGATGTTGTTAAGCCTTTGGGATCTGGATTGCACTGTGGCTAAGAACCTCCTGCTGGCTCTCCCACTCTATTGTCTCCTGGACTTTACTTAACCTTTTTCCACAAAGAGACAGAACTTCACTGAAGATCCTTCACAATGTTTATGATTGAAAACTTCATTGAATCGTCTCTTTTTCTTGCTGGAATCTGTAGTATGAATGTCATAGTAGAGGCTTCATTTATCTTTGGTAGGGAAAAGCTCTGGAAGCATGGCAGCTTCATGCTGCCATCTTGGCTCCACCCCAGTAGCCTTTTAAAGGACTCATTTCTAAAATATATAGAGAAGTGCATCAAATTTATAAGGTTGCAAGTCTTTTCCCAATTGATAAATGATCAAAGGATATGAATAGACTTTTTCAAATGAAGAAATTAAAACCATATATAATCATATGAAAAAATGTGCCAATTCATTATTGAATAGAGAAATGAAAATTAAAACATCTCTGAGGTATCACCTCACACCCATGAAACTGGCTAAGATGACAATGAAGGAAAATGATCAATGTTGAAGAGGTTGTGAGAGGATTGGGACATTGATGCTTTGCTGGTGGAGTTGTGAATGGAGCCAACTGTTCTGGAGAGCAATATGAAACTATGCCCAAGGAGCAATAAAAACTTCATACCTTTTGACCCAGCAATTCCAATTCTGGTTCTATATCCAGAAGAAATCATAAAAAATGGGAAAAGTTCCTCACATTCCAAAATATTCATAGCAGCTTTTTTGTAGTGGCAAAGAATTGGAAACTGAGGAGATGACCATCAACGGGAGAATGGTTAAACAAGTTATAGTACATGAATATTAGAGAATACCATTGTTCTATTAGAAACCATAAATGGTTGAAAGCTAGAGAATCATGGAATGAATTACAGGATCTGATGCTGAATGAAGGGAGCAGAACAAAGAGAACAATGAACACATTAAAAAGAATATTGTGAGATCATCCACTCTAATGGATGCAGCTGATGTCAACAGTTCTGTCAGTTTGGAAAACCCTATTAGACTGGTTATGGACAATGCCATGCCCATTCAGTGGAAGAAAAACAAAATGAAAGAAACAAAATTCTTCATTATCTGATGAATACTGCATTCCCTTTTTTAAAAAAAACTCTTATGCATTTCTTTCCCTTAATCCTGTTTCCTCATACCAAAAATGATTATTTTGTAAACATGTTTAACACAAATGTGTATGTACAGCATGATTTGACTGTTTGCTTCGAAAGGGAGGGGTGTGGGAAGGGAGGGTGGAAGGAAATTTTGTAACTTAAAAATATACATAGACATATAGATGAATGTTGAAAACTTTTATAACACATATTTGTAAAAATAAAATGTTAATAAAAAGAAATAATAAAAAATGTCAGTATGTTTCAAAGTACATATCTCTTCTAGGATTTTGATATTTTCATCTCTCTTCTAGGAAATGGATAATATGGTTAACAATAACAATTACTTTGGAGTAATTGTTAGTCATCATTATGTTCACAGTTCTACAGAGATGTTTTACATTACATCATTGAAGTCCTTGTATAAATTGCTCTGTGGTTCTACTGCCTTCCTACTGCATCAGTTCATGCTATCCAGAGTCTTTGAAACTATCTCATTAATTATTTCTCATGGTACAATCATATTCCATTACATTAATGTACCACAATTTTTTCAGTTTTTCTCCAACTGATGGGGCATCTGTTATACTGCAGTTCTAGATTTATTTATTTTTGCTTGCATTTTTCTATTGTTTAAGTCCTCTATATAAAAATACTTCTTTTTCTCTGATTTAACTGTTTTGGAAGGTAATTCTAAATATTCTTTTAGAGTGACAAAATCCTTGTGATAATATCTCTAAATGGTAGTTCACCATTTTTCACCATTCTCTTTTTGCAGTGGATACATTGTAGTCAATTTTCAAAATGACACTTGGTTTTAGTAATAGTTTTTATATTATAAAAATAATGTTGGTTAACTTAAATTTTTTTCCTGTGATTTTAGAGAATTCTGGTTGAACAGTACAAAATGATTGTAACTTTTTAGCTTCCCCACAACATTTATCACTGATAGTATTTTGGTGATAATGATTTTTTGATTATTCATAGAAATATTTTGAAATTTGAATGGCTGTGGTCCTAACAAGTACATGAAATGTGGATCATGTGATCTTAAGTATTGCAAGGGACCATGCATTCTTTCATTGACATCAAGATTCTTGGCTATAGTACTCTTAACTGTAGTACTTCAGATTATGCTTTAAAACTTTCAGTCAGAAAAATTGGAATTCTGGTCAAGATGGCATAGTACTCATTGTTAAAGTACTCCTGGTTCTACCCCAAAAATAACATGAAAGTAACCTCTTAACAGAAATTCAATTGACAAAACCCAGAAAAAAGGTTAGGAGAAGAATACCTACCAACAAAGCTGTCTCGAGGAAACAAAGATGAACCGGGAGTGGATACCAGAGGGCCAGTGTAGGGACAGCAGGTGGGGGATGCTAGAGAACTGGCCTCATCAACAGAGGCTTTGGTGAATAACAGGTCCAAGAACCAACCAGGGAATCTTTGGCCTGGGGGAGAGGAGTGATGGGAGGGTGAGTTCCAGCACCAAGAGTTTCAGAGCACTCCTGGAAAATGACAAGGGACCTGAGCTCTATACTTTCAGTGGAACCCTCTTCCCAGAACAAAAGATAAAGACCCCTCCACCCCTCAGGCTCAGGTGTGAGAAACAGAGTTCAATCAGCTGAAAGGGAGATTAACTTCCTCCCCTTGGGCCCAGTTCAAGGTCAACTCAGACCCTGCTAGGGGCCTCAAACACTCCAGAGAAAACAACCAGTGACCCCCACTGTCTAGTCCTTGGACTTACTAAGCCAAGTGAACAAAGCCTCTAGCTTTATCAAAAGAAAACCTCTGAGCCCCCTCCAAGCCCCCCTCCAAGATCCTAGGAAGATGAAGAAAGTCCATCAAAAAGGGAGGCCTATGGAGAAATATTTAGAAGATATAGATTCTAACTCAGAGAGATCTAGTACTTCCCAGGAGAAAATGAATTGGTCTCTAGCCCAGAAAGACTTTCTTGAAGAAATCAGGAAGGAATTTAAACATAAACTGGAAAAATTGGGAAAAGTAACTCAAGAGAAAATTAACACATTGCAAGAGAAGATTAACATCTTGCAACAAGAAAACAAATCCTTGGAAAATATAACTGAACAAATACAAAATGAGAATAATTCTCTCAGATCCTCAGTTGGGCAAATGCAAAAAGAAAATAATTCTCTCAAATCTTGAATTGGTCAAATGCAAAAAGAAAATAATACTCTCAAAACTACACTTGGGCAAATGGAAAACTTGTTCAAAAATAGAATTGACCAACTAGAAAAGGAGTTGCAAAAGGTAAATGAAGAAAATTCTTCACTAAATAAAAAGAACAGAGCTGGTAGAAACTAATGAATTCATGAGAAAACAAGATTCTGTTAAACAAAATGAAAAGATGAAAAAAATAGAATAAAATGTAAAACACTTCATCAGCAAAACCACTAACCTAGAGAACTTATCAAGAAGGGGGAACCTGAGAATTATAGAACTTCATGAAAACACTGAAGAGAAAAAAAAGCCTGAACTTAATATTACAGGATTTAGTGATGGAAAATTCTCCTGTTATCATGGAACCAAAGGGCAAAATACTTATTGAAAGAGTACATCGATCCCCTCCTGAAAGAGATCCCAAAAGATTCCCAAGGAATGTTGTGGCCAAATTCCAAAACTACCAGATAAAAGGAAAAATCCTGCAAGCAACCAGAAAGAAACAATTTAAATACCAGAGAGCCACAGAAAGGATTATGGTGAACATGGCTGCATCAAAATTAAGGGATCAAAAGGCCTGGAATGAGATATTTCATAGAGCAAGGGAGCTTGGAATGCAACCAAGATTCCACTACCCTGAAAAGTTGAGCCTTCTTTTCCAGGGGAAAAGATAGACATGTAATGAAATAGGAGGTTTCCAACAATTCCCGATGAAAAGTCCAGAGCTAAATAGAAAATTTGGATATCAACCAGGAGGCTCAAGACATACATGAAAAGGTTAAAAAAAAGGTAAAGATAAAAAAAAAACCCTGCCATCCTACTGGGGGAAAGATTGTCATAACTTTTGAGAATTGTAACTCTATTAGAGAGAATATTCTTAGCCTGAAGTGATGATCTCTCATGAATTTTCTGTCACTCAGATAGGAAGATTTAAAAACAATGCCTTCTTAAAAAGGGGGACAGTAAGGAGACAGGAGGATGAAGGAGATTGAATGGGCTAAATTTCATTACATTAAGAGGTAGAAAAGACATAGTGAAATAGAAGGGAAGCAGGGAGGAAGTGAGAATCACCTGAATCTTCGTCTCATTAGACTTGGCTTAAAGTTAATTTGCACACATTCAGTTAAGTTAAGAATCTTATCTTCCCTTTCAAGTATTAAAATGGGAAAAGTAGAGGTGGGGAAGGGAAGGGGACCAAAAAAGGGGAACTAACAGAAGGAAGGGTAGGGAAGGAAGAAGGGGAAAAGGGAAAGGGGAAAGAAAGGGGAGGGGTTGATATAAGAGGCAAACACTAAAGATAGTGATATTCAGAAACAAAATACTGGGGAATATGAATAAAGGGGAAAAATTCAAACGGAGAAAAGAAATCATGGAAGATATTAAAGAGCAATTAAAACTTTGAATGTGAATGGGATGAGCTATCCCTTAAAAAGTAAACAAATAGCAGAGTGGATTAAAAAGCAGAATCCTACAATATGCTGCTTACAAGAAACTCATTTGGAATAGAGAGATATAGAGTAAAGGTAAAAGGTTGGAGCAAAATATATTTTGCTTCAACTGAAGTGAAAAAAGCAGGTGTAGCACTCCTTATCTCAGACAAAGCAACTGTAAAAATAGATAGCATTAAAAGAGATGAGGGAAGAAACTATATCCTCCTAAAAGGTACCATAAACAATAAAGTAATTTCGGTACTGAATATGTATGCACCCAATGGTATAGCATCCAACTTCTTAGAGGAGAAGTTGAAAGAGCTATAAAAAGACATAGACAGTAAAACTGTATTAGTGGGAGACCTCAACCTCCCACTTTCAGATTTAGATAAATCTAATAATAAAATAAAAAAAGAAGGAAGTTAAGGAGGTTAATAGATTCTTAGGAAACCTAGATATGATATGGAGGAAATTGAATGGGGAGAGAAAAGAATATACTTTTTTCTGCAGTACATGGCACTTACACAAAAATTGGCCATTTGGAGTCAGAAGTTCCTGAGTTCAAATTTGTCCTCAGACACTTAATAATTGCCCAACCGTGTGGCCTTGGACAAGCCACTTGAACCTATTGCCTTGCAAAAGCTAAAAAAACCCCTTAATTATCAATTCCAGAAAGGCAGAAATAGTGAATAAATATTTTTCAGATTATAATGCAATAAAAATCATATGCAATATTGGGCCAGGGAGATACTGACCCAGAACTAATTGGAAAGTATATTACCTCACTTTAAAGAATTAGTACATCAAACAACAAATTATGGAAAGAATTAATTATTTTCTCCTAGGTAATGACAATAATGAAAAAAATACCAAAACCTATGTGTTATACTCTAGGCGGCTGTCACGGGATATAATATATCTTTAAATTCTTACAATAATAAATTAGAGAAAGAGGAAATAAATAAGCTAAATATGCAAGGATAAAAAATTAGAGAAAGCACAAATTTAAAACCCACCAACTAAATACCAAATTAGAAATTCTAAAAATTAAAGGAGAAATTAACAAAATTGAATGCAAGAAAACTGTTGAATTAATAAATAAAATCCAAAAAAATGAAATTGATAAACTTCTAGTCAATTTGGTTTAAAAAAAGTAAGAAGAAACCAAATTGCTATTATCTTAAATGGAAAAGGTGAACTCACCACCAATGAGGAGGAAATTAAAGTAAAAATTCATATTTATTTTGTACAACTATATGCTAATAAATTTGGCAATCTAAGTGAAATGGATGCATATTTACAAAAAATATGTTGCCCAGATTAAAGGACGAGGAAATTAACAACCTAAATAACCCTATCTCAGAAAATGAAATTCAACAAGCCATTATTGATCTCCCTAATAAAAAATCTCCAGACCCAGATGGATTCACAAGTGAATTCTATCAAACATTTAAGGAACAATTGGCTCCAATTCTATATAACCTCTCTGGAAAAAAGGTGAAGACAGAACTCTACCTAACTTTTTCTATGACACAAATATGGTGCTGATACCTGAACCAGGGAGAATTAAAACAGAGCAAGAATATTACCTATTTCCATGAAGAATATATAAATGCAAAAAATCTTAAACAAAATCTTAGCAAAACAATTACAACAAGTTATGACTAGGATAATATATTGTGATAAAGTAGGAATTATCTAGGAATGCAGTATTGGTTCAATATTAGGAATATTGTTAGTGTAATTAATTATATCGATAACAAACCTATCAGAAATCATATGATTATATTAATAGATGCTGAAAAAAGCTTTTGACAAAATACAGCACCCATTCTTTAGACTAATAAGCAGTATCTATTTGAAATCATCAACAAGCATTATATGCAATTCAGATAGACTAGAGGTATTCCCAATAAGATCATGGGTGAAACAAGGATGTCCATTATCATCACTATTCAATATTGTAATAGAAATGTTCACTTCAGCAATACAAGAAGAAAAAAGAAATTGAAGGAATTAGAATTGGGAAGGAAGAATCAAAATTCTCACTCTTTGCAGATGACATGATAGTATACCTAAAGAATCCCCCAAAATCATCTAAAATAACTACTAGAAATAATTAGCAACTTTTGCAATGTTGCAGGATATAAAATAAACTCTCACAAATCCTCAACATTTCTATATATGACTAGCAAGATACAGTAAAAAAGAGATAGAAAGAGAAATAGCATTCAAAGTAACCTCAGACAATATAAAATACCTGGGAGTCTGCCTGCTAAGGCAGATTCAAAGACTTTTTGAAAAAAAAATACAAAACACTTCTCACACAAATAAAATCAGATTTAAATAACTGGGCAAGCATCAACTGCTCGTGGATATGTTGAGCTAATATAATAAAAATGACAATTCCACCAAAACTAAGCTACCTGTTTTGTGCCATACAAATCAAAATTCCCAAAAGAAACTTTAATGAGTTAGAAAAAGTTGTAAGCAAATTCATATAGAGAAATAAAAAAGTCAAGAATTTCCAGGGATTCAATGAAAAAAAGTACAAAAGCAGGAGGCTTAGCCTTACCAGATCTAAAATTATATTAGAAAGCATCACTCATCAAAACTGTAAACTGTGTGGTATTGGCTAAGAATTAGAGTGGTGGACCAGTGGAATAGATTAGGTGCAATAGCAGAAAACGATTATAGTAACCTATTATTTGATATACCCAAAGAGTCCAGCTATTTGGACAAAAACTCTCTCTTTGATTAAAACTGTTGGGAAAATTGGAACTTAATAAGGATAAACTTGGAATAGACTAGCACCTCACACCCTACTCCAAGATAAGATCAAAATAGATATAGGATTTTGACATAAAAACAATATTATAAGCAAGCTAGAAGATCAAGCAGTAGTATACCTGTCAGATCTATGGAAAAGGAAGCAGTTTATGATCAAGGAAAAGATGGAGAACATTAAAAATAAGCCAAATAATTATAATTCCATTTAATTAAAAAGCTTTTGCACAGACAAAAACCACTGAATGCAAGATCAAAAGAAATGTTACAAATTCGTACTTTTATAACTAGTATTTATGACAAAGAACTCATTTCTAAAATGTACAGACAACTAAGGCAAATTTAAAAAAAAAGTCATTCCCCAATAGACAAATTGTCAAAAGATATGCAAAAGCAATTTACAGATGAGGAGATCAAAGCAATCCATATTCATATGAAAAATTGCTCTAAATAACTACTTATTAGAGAAATACAAGTTAAAGCATGTCTGAGATACCACCTCACACCTCTCAGAATGGCCAATATGACCAGAAAGTACAATGATCAATATTGGAAGGGATATAGGAAATCTGGGATACTAATATCTTGTTGATGGAGTTGTGAACTCATGCAACCTTTCTGGAGAGCAATTTGGAACTTTGCCCAAAGGGCAACAAAAATGTGCATACCCTTTGACCCAGCAATACTACTACTGAGTCTATACCCTGAAGAGATGATGAAAAAGGGTTAAAACATTACTTGTACAAAAATATTCATAGCAGCCCTGTTTGTGGTGGCAAAGAATTGGAAATTAAGTGAATGTCTTTCAACTGGGGATTGGCTTAACAAACTGTGGTATATGTATGTCATGGAACACTATTGTTCTATTAGAAACCAGGAAGGATGGGAATTCAGGGAAGCCTGGAAAGATTTGCATGAACTGATCCTGAGTGAGATGAGCTGAACCAGAAAAACACTGTACACCCTAACAACAATATGGTTATGGTGATGATTAACCTTGATGGACTTGCTCATTCCTTCAATGCAATATTCAGGGACAATTTTGGGCTATCTGTGATGGAGAATACCATCTATATCTAGAGAAAAAATTGTGGAGTTTGAACAAAGACTAAAGATCTTCAATTTAGAAAAAAAACCACTGTTATCTGATTATGAACTTTTGCTATCTCTTACACTTTTCTTTTTTAAAGATTTGATTTCTTTCTCATCACATTCAACTGAAATCAATGTATACCATGGAAACAATGTAAAGACTAACAGATTGCCTTCTGTGGGGAGTGGTGGGAGGGAAGCAATAATAGGGGAAAATTGTAAAATAAATAAAATAAATAAAATCTTTCTTAGGAAAAAATCCCTTCAGTCATAGGGATTTTACTACAATGTACTTCCATATTTCTTTGACTCAGTGACTTTTATGAACCCATTTTTGAGGAGCATGTCATCTTTCAGTGTCAGTCAAAACTTTGAACCTTCCAACTTGTGTTATTCTTATCTGTCATTTGTGATAGATCTTCCAAAAGATATTTGTGTTTGAAGTTTCTGCATATTTTGCGAGAACTTGAGCAACTTTGAAACTGTTCATTTGTTATCTTTCACTCCTATAATGTGTCCAGCACATCACTTTAGGAGGTCATAAATTTCCTTGATTTTCCCCATTCTATTTTACCCATCACATCATTTTTATTTATCTTCAGGTTATTTTAATGAATTTGAGTTTTTTCAAACATTATAGTATTAAAAGACTTATTATAGTATTAAAAGACTATGGGACAACATATTTAAAATGATTTTAGGAAATAAAATCACAAATGTCACTACTCCTAGGAAGTTGACTCTCTTCTTGACTTCTAGGTGACCTGTGGCATTGTTAGTTACCATTTAATGTTGAATTAGATCATTCATATTACAGATTTAGAGATGGAAGAAACTTGAGAGTCCATCTATTCTAATTGCTACATTTTACAGGTAAGAAAACTGAGGCTCTATAAATAAAATGATTTGACAAGCATACAAAAAAAGTTAGGGGCAGAGCCAGAATTATGAACTCAGTTCCTCTTATTTCAAAATCATTGATCTTTTCACTGTGAAACATTGCCTAATCCAAGGAAATTTTACTCTTTTTACAGACTGCCAATCTTAGATTAAACGGATTCATTGCCTAGTTTCATTTTAAACATGGTCAGGTAAACTAAGAATAAATTTAGAGACTGATAGAATTCTTTTGGATTTCGGCACATGCAAACCTAGTTATTCTTCAACCACTGCAATTGTTTCAATCTGTACATCTCTTAATCTCAACTGGTACAGGTACCTTGACTAATAAACTTGTTTTGTTGTCCCTAAGTATTCTCTTGACAAAACTAAAAATTCTATTATTTCGGTCACTCCCCATAACGTCAGGGTTTTAAGTTGTATTAGCATCTATTTTTATTCTCCTGGGGTAACAAAACTTACTTCAGTTTATCAGTATACATCTAGAAGTAGACATAATACTACAAAAGTTATCTGATCAGTGAAGAGAATAATCATTTCATTTGCGTTTGATTCTATAATAATGCAATTCTAGCTGGCATTAGCTTTCTTTTTTGAATGACAAATTATATTCTTTTCACAATGAATTTGCAAACCTACCCAAATCCTCAGATTGTATCTCAAGAATTGATTTCCTGTTCTCTCTCTTTTTCATCTTCTGCTTGAATTCCAAAGTAGACATTTTAATTTATTTCCATGAAAGTTCACCTTGTTATCTTCAGTGTTTAAGTTGTTGAGATCTTTATGGACAAATTTATTAGTTATTTATCTTCTTTTCTTTAGTTAAATATTCTTATAATATAGTAAATAATCAATGTCTTCAAGTAATTAATAAAAATATTAAAAAAAACTAAGTCAAAAACAGAGTTCATGAATACTACATTATATCTCTTTTTGGTTGATGAAGATCCTATATTTAGTATTCTTTAATTCTGTCAACCAAGTAAATCTATTTCCTATCAGGCCCATATTTTACTAATTATTTAAAAGATATCATGAGGCAATTCAACAAATGCATTGCTGCTGCCTTGATGTACCATGTCTAATAGGAGGTTTATAATCCAAATAAATGAGGGAAAAGACCAATATGGATATATACAAATCTCTATACAGAGATGCATATGTGTATATATATACATGTGTATGGATATGTATATTGAATGTATATAAATGTATTTTCTACACATACGTGATAAGCTATATACAGGTATGTGCACACATGCATGTATAAGCACACTAAGGCGCACACACACACACACACACACACACACACACACACACACACATATATATATATATATATATATATATTTATTCCAACCTGGAAACTAAGGTGATGATCAATAATTGAAGAATTTCAAAACAAGTTGAGGTATATAAATGATATGTGTAAAGGAATATCATAATTGATGAAATGATGCCATAATTTATGTAGTGAGTTAATTGGTCAAATGCATTTCAAGCAGCTACGATGTTCCAAGCACTTTGCCAAATACTGGGGATCCAAAGAAAAACAAAAAAGCAGATGCTACTCTCATTAGTTTCCAAAATCTAATCAAGGATGTAATATCTAAACAAGTATGTATAAATACACTGTATACAGGAAAGAAAAATTAGACAGAAGGCAAGGAGTATTAAAGGAACCTGAGAAAGACTCCTTGTAGAAGTTGCAATATTATCTATGCCTTGAAGGAATCCAGGGAACCTAGGAGGCAAATAAGAATTATAAGAAAATACCCAGAGTCAGAAGATGGACTGTCTTGTTTGAGGAACAGAAAGGATGAAAGGATAACTGTTTTTCAAAGTATGTAGAGGGAATGGACAATATCATTAGAAACTATGAAAACCTCTTTGAAGTGATGCATAGTTAAGTGGTAAGAACTAGGGAAACAATTTAAAAAATAACAACATTTTTAAGAGGAAACAAATTTGAAAGACTATATCTCTCTACTCAATACAATGATAAACCAAAACTTGAGAGAACTGAAAAGAAAACACCAACTTCTTCCTGCCATCAAGGTGATGGACTTAAAGTTAATATGACATTAATTTTTTTTTGAAACGGCAAATGTAGAAATTTGTTTTGCTGTGCATATATGTTATGGCTGTTTTCTATTCAGTTGAGAGTTCTTTGGATAGAATAATAAATTACTATAAAATAAACAAATAAAAACAAAAAAGACAAAAATTAGAGAAAAAATTTCTCATGGAATATAGTGAGTACTCTAGAAAAATAACTTCAAGGAACTGTGAGTTAATTGTTTTGCCACTCAGGGATATTCTCTAATTTCAATCCACTTTCCCCTGGAGTATAGTTATACTTGTCATAGACTTTGGTAAGGATATTACTATAATACTAGTATGTCCCTTTCTAAAAGTGAATGAAATATGACTGAACTGCTGCACTAGAAGATATGAACTAACGACTTATACCTATCCCAAGAGCTCTGAGGGGAGACATAGTATCCATGATCTGGAACCTTTCCTGATAGTAAAAATAAATTATTTAGGAGATTAACTTTCAAATAAGTGTGACATTTGAATACACACACACACACACATATATATATATATATATATATATATATATATATATATATATATATATATTTGTATATATGTATATTACCCTCCCATCCAACCCTGACTTCCTGCTAGTTAAGCCTACCTGCTTTTTTGTCATCAATAGAGAAACTCTTAGCATAATATTATCAGTTACAACAATCCCTTTGTTCAATATATATTCAATAATGTTTAATACTTATAATGATGCTTTTTATTTTACAATATACTTTGATTACAACAGCCCTGTAAGATAGGTAGTACAACTGTTATTTTTCTCATTTTACAGAGAGATGAATTGACTTGTGATTGGCCCCCAAAACTAGTATACATCAGAGCTGGGTATGGAGTCTTATGTCCTGTTAATTTTATTGATGTTGGTCTACAATTAGGAATTCAATTTTAATCAAACCTTCCAAGCTTTGATTTAATTGTTATTGATATTTTTGGGGAGGGGGCTAGAGATATCTGATCAGTAAAGACTCGACTCCAGAGAATTGAAAAATGAAAACTATCCTGAATTTTAGATTTTAGGATTAAATGTGAATATGGTAAGTGAAGATTTATAATGGTTCAAAAGATAAAATAAAGAAAATTCTGCTTCTGGAAGTCAAAATAAGAGATCTTCCTTACTCATGGAGAGGTAATGGCATCAAAATGATCTCTATAAGCTAAATTGTTGTAAGCTAAATCTTTCCTTATATTTGTAGAGAATTATGAGAGAACTTGGGCTGGTATAGTCCTTGATCTCAAAGGTGAATCTGCTAATACATGTTCTATGAGAACTTCCAGAGTTATATTTTTATGTGGCTACTATATGAAATGCCAGTTCTGCATGGCAAATTAAATACTAATTGTAGCTGCTTGATTTAGAGATCAAGATAGTTCTTTCCTTTTAAAACAAGCAATTATTTTTATCGAACTCAGGACTTTTTTCAGTTGCCCTTTGAATATTTTCCCTTGTGATTTTGAGATTTATATTTCTTGTTTTCTTTAATTTGTTCTCTGAAATTTTGACAAAAAACAGATAACTTTCTTCTCCTGTCTTTTGAATAATTGCAAATTTTGAGATAATATGATGGTCAGCCAGAAACCACTGTCTGGGCAGATGTGAGTGATGTAATCCGAAGTACTGGTAACACAAAAGTGAGAAATTATGGGAAATAGTTTTACATGTCTAGAAAATTCCATTGTTTGGACATATAAGCAATATGTCATTTCATTGACAATAAACGTTTCTCATCATCATCATCTCTTTCTCTTCTTTCTTCTTTCTAAGTTTTTTATAAAATGCTTCTGGATTTTTCCATTCATCTCCTAATGGATCATTTATTTTTCATTTGAAATACCAAGTGCTTTTTAGAAAAAATAAAGACTAATGTTAATAAAATACATTGACAACCCTTAGTCTTATTTATTTTTGACCTGCTCAAGAACTTTATATGTAGTATTTAATAAATTCAGGAAAGCAGAAATTTATGCAAAATTGTTATTATTAAGTTAAAAATGTTAGCAGAAGGTTCATTGATTTGATAAATACCCTGTTTTTCTAGATTTTTAAAAGCATTAGATTTAAATAGAGGGGTGATTTTAGTATAGTGAAGTCCTAGGGTCATCTGATTAATTCTTTAATAGATGAATATTAAATGACTTACTTCAAAACCACCCAGTTTTCAAGAGTTCTGAAATTCTTGTCCTTCTAACCTACTGATCCACATTTTTTCACTCTGTCATAACATGTAAACTTAGCAGTCTTATTTCTATTTTTTGATCCTCAAATAACCCTACACTTGTACCTGGCTCACAGTTTTTTCTCATTCAAAATCTCAATGCCTCCTGAACTATTCCTGGATTTCCATAAAAAGAAAATATCACTTGTCAAAATAGCTGGACTCAGCAATTTATTTAATGCTTTTTCACTTGGTGATATTAGAAAAAAGTTATCCAATATGACTGAGCCTAAATTTCTCATTTGTAAGATTGGAATAATTATAGTTGTGCTATAAACTTTAGAAGACTATTGGCAAGAAATTTCTGTTATAATGATATGTAAGAGAGTAGAATATTGGATTTGGAGCCAAGACAATGGAATCTGCTAAATATAAGCTACTCAAGATCTGGAATTGTTTTAGTACTTGTATTTGTAGCCTTAGAAAAATTAGTACCATGTCTAGCACGTTGTTTAATAAATTTTTGATGATTGATTGATTAAGGCTCAGGTACTTACTAGCTGCAGGACTCTGGGAAAAAAATCACTAAAATTCCTTGAATGTTAGTTTCTTCCATAAAACAGAGATGATATTAGCACTTAACTCACATAGCTATTATGAAAATTAATAAGTTAATAAAAATAAATAAATAAAACGATAAAGCTTTTTCTTTGCCATAT
Organism: Macrotis lagotis; assembly: GCF_037893015.1. NCBI lineage: Eukaryota > Metazoa > Chordata > Mammalia > Peramelemorphia > Peramelidae > Macrotis > Macrotis lagotis. The sequence goes on from NC_133666.1 coordinate 356,700,838, forward strand.
AAGCATGATCTATTATTAGCCTATCAAACATGAATTAACTTGTCATTAAAATCCACATTGACCTCCACCACTAATTCTGGGAACTTAACTATGTATTTTACTGTTAATGTTTTCTGAATTCTCCCTGTCTTACTAGAGAGATTGCTAACACTTTGAAAACAGGAATGAAGCTTCCTAACATTTGCTAATTCTAGTATCAGCCTTTAAGTGGCCCATAAATACTTATTGAATTAAGTCAATGAGAACTGAAAATTGTTCTGGTAGTTCTAAAAAAGAGAAGTTATATCTTAGATGAATAATAATATTATGCAACATGTGATAAAATGATTTTTCTGTGAGTAAATCTAATAAGAAATTAAGGGAATGAAAAAAATTATCATTCATTTTCCATACAAATGAAATGTATCTAAGTTGTTATCAATAAAAAACATTGATAATATAGTAAACTTGTGAAATTTAATTTGAAACCAGGAATTGGAACATTAATGCATAGTAGCAGGAGTTGTGAACTTAACCAATTATTCTGGAGAACAATTTGGAACTATTTCCAAAGTATAAAATTGTGCATTTCATTTGACCAAGAAATAACACTACCAAGTATGTATTTCAAAGAGAGCAAAGAAAAAGGAGGAAGATTTATATGTACATAAATATTTATAGTAACTTTTTTGTGATAGTAAAGAATTGTAAATTACACTAATTGGGAATTACTAAACAAGTTGTGGTAAATGATTGTGAAAGAATGCTATTGTACTATAAGAAATGATGAGCAAGATTGTTTTGTTAAAAACCTGGAAAGTTTATGAGCTATCGAAAAGTAAAATGAACAGAATAAAAAAAAAACACTGCATAGAGTAACAGTAATGTTGTATGAGGATCAACTGTGAATGACTTAATTATTTTAAGATAACAATATTCTGAAAGATTCATAATGAAAATGCCATCCTCCTCCAGAGAAAGAACTGATGGAATCTGAATGCATGCTGAGGAATACTTTTAAAACTTTCTTAATTTTTTTGCTCAGTTTTCTTTTGTAAACTGATTAATATGGAATTTTGTTTTGTATAACTTCACAAGTATCAAATGATTTATTTTCTCAAAGGTGAGAAAATGAAGGAGAGAATTTGGAACTCAAATTTTAAAAAAAATGTTTAAAATGTTTTTTACATGTAATTGAGGAAAAATAAGGTGAAAAAAAAGAATATATCTCTGTGAGAGAAAATGCTCTGTTTCTCTTCTAAGTTTTTAAATCATTATTTTTAATATTAACACTATGTATCCATTTAGAATATATTTTGATGTATGGTGTGAAATGTTTGTTGAATTCTAATTTCTGCCAGATTACTTTCTAGTTTTCCCAGCAATTTTTGTTAGAGAGCTTTTCCCCTTTGTAACTTTTGGTTAAAGAATAGAAAGATATATGTATAGAGAAATAACAGTGCAATAGAATAGACAAAAGAGTTTCAGAAATAATAGAACCTAATAAATCAATAAATTCACCAAAGCCATAGAAAACAAATTAAAACTTCAAAAATCAGCAGTATTGCTATATAATTAAAACAAAACATAAGCAGTAATACAAATGCAAATTTCAAACTACAAAATACATAAACTATCTGGATATCAACCTCTCAAAATACAAAAAAGATGTAGTAATTAAATTATAAATCACTCCTTAAAGAAATAAAGAACAACCCAAAATGGCTAGTGGAATATCCAGTACTATAGGCTAATCTATACCAATAAAATAAAAGTGAAATACTATCAAATTCATTCATAATTTGAATAGTAAGCCAATCAAATTATCTAGAGGATACTTTATGAAACTTGATAAAATTATAACAAAATTCATTTGAAAAAGCAAGTAAACCATTATATCATCAGTAAACATATATTTCTTTTCCTGTCATTATTCCTTTAATTCCTTCCTCTTATCTTCTTATTATTGTTAGCATTTCCAAAATTAAAACTAATAGGTAAAGTGAGCATTCTTATTTCATTCCTGTATTTACTGGAAAAAAAGATTATACGTGATTCTATGTTTTTTTTTTAATAAAATCAGCAAATATTCCTTTATTTTTATACTTTATTGACTTCTTTGTTTTTTTTAATCTTTTAATGCTTTAGATATTAGGATTGTATTTATTTTATAAAATGATTTTGTTAAGGTGCTTCCTTTCTTAGATTTTGAGAATAATTTGTGAAGTATGCATTCTAACACTTCCTTAATATGTGATAGAATTATTCAGGACATTTTTCTAGAGAGAATTTTTTTCTGAGATAAAATAATTGAGTGTTTCTATCTAATTTTTTGATTGTTTGGATATTTTATGTTTGCCAAGATATTCCTCTGTTTATTTTGTATTGTCTGCTTTGATAGCATGTAAGTGTTATAATTAGTCTTTTCTTTATTTCTTCCATTTTTGCTGTAATTTTATCTTGCATTAACTATTTTTGATTTGATTTTTTGATATCATCACTTTAATCAGATCTACTTTTATAGCTTATCAATTTAGTTTTAAAAAGTTTTAGTCTTATTTCATGACATTTTATTTTTATGTATCTATTTCTTTTAAAATTTTAATACCCTCTTTCAGGCTTATTTTAAGTTTATTTTGATAATTAATTTTATAAGTCTATTTTTAATAATATTAATAATTAATTTAATAAGTTAATTTTTAAAAATGTACATTCAGTTAATCTTTTTTCTTTTTTAAATTTTGTTAATGTAAGTTTGTAAGGATATGATTTTTCCCCATAAGCAATGACTTAGATGCAGCCCAGGAATTTTAGTATGTCATCATAATATTTTTCTTTTATATAGTCATTATTTTTATGATATATATTCTTCAGTCCACTCATTATTTAAGATTTCAATTTAAAGTCTCCTTTTGAATGTATCTTTGTGGTTTCAGAAACAAGTTATATTCTTATTTCATCATAACCTTTAACGATTTATTCATTTCTGCCTTTTTTCATTTGTTTAAAGTTTACATCCTAGTACATTTTCAGTTTGTGTAAAAGTTTCATTTCTTGCAGAGAAATATGTAGATTCTTTTGTTTTTTCATTTAGAAGATGCCATAAATCTTTTATATTAGTTTTTCCAGAAATTTCTACATTTTCATATTTTCCCTTACCAAAAATAGATGTAGGATATGGAAGTTCCCTCTCAGTATTATTCCAGATTATGTCTTTTTAAAGTTCATAATCTTTCCCTTATGAATTTGTGATCTAAATCATTTGCAGAGTATAAGTTTACTACTGATATTCATTTGTTGCCTATGGCTCCTTTCAATATCACATGGGTTACTTGTTTGTCTATTTTTTTATTTAAATTCTTTTTTTCTTTTTTGGTTTTGTCTGATAGCATGATGGCAACTTCTGATACTTTGAATTCACTTGCAAAGATTTTTTTTTCTATTCCCTTTGGTTTTATTTTGCATATATCTTTGTTCCTAAAATGTTTTTTTTAAAGTAATAGATTGTAGGGCTTTATTTTCTTATCCAACATGTTATTCTTTTTTGTTTTATTATGTTGTTTAATTCATTCACATTTGAAGCCATGATTTAGGTTTATATTTTCCTCTCTATATCTCTAAAATTGTTTATTTTTTCTTTCATAATTTTTCTCTCTTTTGCTATAAGCACAGTACTATATTCCTTTAATTATTTTACTTTATCTTTTGTACGATGACCCACCCCCACTGACTCTCTATTTTCCTTTCCTTTTCTCAATGTCCTCTTCTGATTTGTTATTATTTTCCGCTTAGGATTTTGTTTATTTGTTCTTTTTTTCTCTTTTATTTACTCATTTTTTCTCCTTTTTCCCCTCTCAGTCATGTATTTTTCCCCCTTCTCTCCTTCAGCTAGTCCTGTTCAATATTTTTCTAATATCATTTTGCTACTTTTTCCAAAAATAATTCCTCACTCAGTTCATTATCCATCTTTTCTTTCTATTTACTCTCTCTATATATTTTTTTTTAGTTTTTCCAAGGCAATGGGGTTAAGTGGCTTTCCCAAGGCCACACAGCTAGGTAATTATTAAGTGTGTGAGGCCGGATTTGAACTCAGGTACTCCTGATTCCAGGGCTGGTGCTCTATCCACTGTACCACCCAGCCGCCCCCTCTTTCTATTTATTCTTGATCTTCCTTCTTTGATTTGTGACTTCTATAATCATCTTGTCTCTCTTTTTTTCTGTATCCTTTATAAAATCAAAGCTTGTAAGGTATCCTTACTAGGCTTTGTCCTCTAAGTGTGTTCTATCATTTCCTTGTAGAGTTTAGCCTTGTAGGGTTTTGGATTCTTCTTGTCCATTGTACCTCACTCAGAACAATGCTAATTATAGCAGGTGTCAGAGAGGACACTTTTCTATAGGAGGTCTCATACATCCCCAATACTATTTCTATATTTTCTCTTGTTGACATTTACCTCTTCTTTTGACTAAAAAATTCCCTGCATCTTTGTCTCTACTCCTTTCAGGGCCAGTTCCCCCTGGGTATTCCCCCTCCTCAAAGCCCTGAAGAAATAAATTTTTCAGATACCAAAACCCTCTGACATCAAGTAATTCATAAGTAGAACCTCCTCTCATCTCCAAAGTAAGTCCTTTTGCATTCCCCCTCATTTTCAATCATTCCCATCTTCTCACCTACTCTCCTTTTGACTCTTTTCTGAGACTGCAGAGTACATGATTATCCCCTCATTGCTACCTCTTGATTTAATCCCAGTGCATCACTCTGTCCTCTCTATCCCCATGATTCCCTATCCTCTTTCTTACACTGTCACATGTTGTAATATAGTTCCACAAAAGAAGCATTCATTTATAGTCAGAGAGTCACCAGGTTCAGTCCATAATATCCTCTGTCAACCTTTTAACCTTTCCCATATCAGCTTTCCACTGTTGCTCATGTCTCCTTGTGTTCCTTAAGAAAGAATTTTCATGTTGGTTTTTGTTGCTATTGCTATCTGCATTTATTCACCTTTATCATAGTTCTGTTGTTTGAAGAATTTGAAAAGCAAATAATCTCATCATCTTCTGATTTTCTTTTTTAAAAACATTCCAAACTTTTCTTTATTATTCAAAGTGTATCTTTTGTCCAGATTTTCAGGAGAGTTCACCCCGGTCCCTACTTTTTTATGGTTTTGCTTTGTTTTGTTTGTCCTATTATGTTCTGGGAGACCTAAGAACCTCCAGTTGTCATGTATTCTATTTTCATGATTTTATATATATTTTGATTGCACTGTGAAAATATTTTTAAAATAGCTTTTTGACTCCTTTTCTAGATTTTGTTTCATTTCTATAAATTTGAATTCCCAATCCATAGATATCTCTTGTGTTTGGGTGGGTTTTTTCATGATATATACATATATATATATATATATATATATATATATATATATATATATATATGAGTTTTTTTTCTATTCTGCTCATTACTTTTGTATGCAAGTCACAAATTCTTCTCTCATGATTCCCATTCTCTTTAAAACCACTCAAATGGTATGAAACATATCTCTTTTCATTTAATTCTATAGGGTTCTCTGTCTCATTAAGTTATTGGATCATTTCCCTTTATTTTGTAATATTTATTCATAGATGGCTGAATTCATATAGATCTAGAGGTCATATTTCCTTCTTTAAAGTTTTTACTGTTGATTTATTTTTATTTTTATGTTCAAAGTCTGAGACTTCTTCTTCCTGAAATCTTTGATACTTTCAGTTTCTAGCTTCAGTTTCTAGTTAAAGCTCACTTCCTGACACTTCTCCTCTGATTTCTGAGGGGGATTGGTTTTCAAAGCATCTCAACCTCCTTCCATACTTAACAAGTCATGGTTCAACAGAATCTAGGTTTCTGCTCCAATTGACTCTTGAGTGTGATGAATTACCCCAGCTAGATATTGTGATATTTCCCTGAATTGTGGTGGAGTGCTTCACTGTTCCTTACACTTATGCTTTCATGCCTTGATGATATGCCCTACTCCTTGTGCTTTTTATATTTGATATTTTATTTTTCCAAAAACATGTTTTAAAAGTTTTTTCAACATCCATCCATATGCATGTGCATATTTTTAAGTTACAAAATTTCCTTCCACCTTCTCTTCCTACTCCTCTCCCCTCAGCAGTGAACATTCAGGTTAACATTGTACATACATATTTTTGATAAACATGTTTACAGATTAGTCATTTTTGGTATAATGAATTAGGATTAAAGGAAAGAGATGCATAAGTGATAAATTTTATAAAGTGTTCATCAGATTTTGAAGAGTTGTTTTTGTTTTGTTTTGTTTTCCTCTGGATGGGGATAAAATTGTCCATAGTCAGTCTAGTACAGTTTTCTTAGTTCTCTTAACTGCTGTGAGAGGTCTCTTGCTATTCTTGACCTTGTATTGTTCCAGATGAATTTTGTTACTATTTTTTTCTAACTTGGTGAAATTGTTATTTGATTTTAATTGGTATGACACTGAATAAGTAATTTAATTTGGGTCATTCTTTGTGTTTTGTAGCTTTTTGGCCTGAACAACAGTTGAGAGGCTAGTGGTATTGGCAGCTTAGTGTTTGCTTTCCTTGGGAATGGCAGTTCAGAGCTTTGAAGCACTAATGCTATTGGATTGCAGCCCTTGTCAGGTTTTTACTTCTGAAAAGCTATGGTCAAGTAGTATGTTGAGGTCAGAATAGACTTCTACAGCCTAGAACTTCTACAGTCTAGAAATAGGAAGGGAAGAAAGAGTGAGCTTTGGCACAAGCCTAATTTTTGTACCTCATTCTGCTACTGCAACCTCACTGACAGGAAGTTGGAAAAGGAGTGTTGAGTGAACTTATAGTCAGTGAACATTTATTCCTGGGTTTTATTTAATTTTATTTCTTTTAGATTTTAGGTATTCTAGACCAGAAAAACTAATGAGATCTCTATCTTTGGTGCATAATCTATTTTGGAGAGGTTTAAGAGGTGTTGGGAAGTATCTCATCCTCCATTAACTATTAATGGAGGGTCTAAAATATATATGACCCAGAAGTCATGTATGCTGGACTTAATAGTGAAATTAATTGCTATTTATATCATTTTCATTGATTATTGATATTTTATAAGTAGTGTGTGGAAAATGGAAAAGACTTGACCTGGAAATGAGATCTTTTCGAATCTTAGTTCTAAGCCCATGCAGAGTATCATTTTAATATCTTTAAGCCTTAGTTTCCTTATCAAAATTAATATTTTTGAAGGGCAAAGTCAAGAAGGTAAAGGTAAAGGCTCTTCCAAGATTTCATTCTAAAATACCTTAAATTATGACTTTGAACAAATTCTAGAGCAACAGAACCCCAAAAAGACAGAGTGAAATAATTTTTCAAGCCCAAGACAACTTGGAAAGTTGATTGGAAAGGTGCCCCAGTGTGAAAGAGATGCACAGGACAAGTAAACCAGGAGCAAGTTCTCAGGGAGACTGAATCAGCTGTGTCAGTAAATGCTTCTGGAGCTCTCAGCCCACTGAGGGTAAAGCAGGGTTGAACAAAGGGTCAAAAGATTACAGGGTCTCTTTGCTAGTACTGAGGCAGGCCTCTTATGTTCCTTTACCCATATTCATATATGGATTGTGGTCCTGGGCAAGGAGGAGTACTATTGGACCAGAGTTTGTGATTACATAGCTCTGACCACCCTAACACTTCTAGAATAGAAAAGAATGCTTGTGGTAACTCATAGAGCATAGGGCAGTCCAGGAGAGTAGTGAACATCTGTCTTTAGATCATACTACCATTTGGCTTTGAAATAGTGGCAAAAAAATCACAGAAATTTGGAATATACCCTCCACCCTGGAAGCATAGGAAAACTTTAATAAAGTGTTAAAATCAATAGACTAGGAAAATGAGCAAATGTCAGGAAAAACAATCTGATCATAGAAAGTTATTATGGTGATAAGGAAGTTAAAAATATAAACTCAGAAGACAAAAGAAAAGTCATAATTTTTATGTCCTAATCCTCCAAGAATAATGTGAACTAGTCTCTGGCCATGGAGGAGCTCACGAAGATTTTGAAATCAAATAAGAAAAGTAGAGGAAAAATTGGGAAGAAAAAAGAGAGTGATGGAAGAAAATCATGTAAAACAAGCCAGCAGTTTGGTAAAGGAGACACAAAAAATACTGAAGACTAGGCTAAATGGTAAAGGAGATCCAAAAAGTCAATGAGGAGAAGAATATCTTAAAAAGTGAATTGCTCAAATGGAAAACGAGGCACAAAAATTCACTGTAGAAAAAAAATTCTTAAAAAAGTATAATTGTTTCATATGATGAAATTAAAACTATCTATCTATCTATCTATATATATATATATATATATATATAATCATATGAAAAATGTTCCAAATCATTATTGACTAGAGAAATGCAAATTAAAACAACTATGAGGTATCACCTCACACCCCTCAGATTGGCCAAGATGAGCAAAAGGGAAAATGAACAATGTTGGAGAGATTGTGGGAGAATGGGGACATTGATGCATTGCTGGTAGAATTGTGATGTGATACAACCATTCTAGAGAGCAATATGGAACTATGCCCAAAGAAGCAATATATTTCTTTCATTCTTTTTGACCCAGAAATTCCAATTTTAGGCCTATATCCAAAAAAATAGGAAAGTCCCACTTGTTCCAAAATATTCATAGCAGCTCTTTTTGCAGTGGCAAAGAATTGGAAATTGAGGGGATTACCATAAATAGGGGAATGGCTAAAGAAGTTATGGTGAAAGTTAGGTGAAATATTATGGAATATTCTATAAGAAGCAGTAAATGGTAAGACTCTAGAGAAACATGGAATAACTTACAGGATATTATGCTGAGTGAATGGAATAGAACCAAGAGAACAATGTACACATTATCAATGTAAACAATTAAAACATTAATATAAGATTAATGAGATGTTTAACCTTGATGGAAGTAGCTCATCTCAGCAGTTCAGAAGGCGAGGTCCTCCCGCTATGAACTGGCTAAGAATTGTTCATAGACCAGCTATAAACAATGTTATTCCCATTCAGAAGAAGAAAAACAAAACAAAACAACAACAACAACAACAACAACAAAAATCCTTCAGAATCTGATGCACCCTTTATAAAAATCAGCTCATGAATCTCTTTTCCTTAATCCTAATCACTCATACTGAAAATGACTAATCTGTAAATATGTTTATCAAAAATATGTATGTACAGTGCTAAGCTGACTGTTTGCTACTGAGGGGAGGAGGGTGGGAAGGGAGGGTGGAAGGAAATTTTGTAAATTAAAAATATAAAAATAAATATATATAAATATATAAATATAAAAATATAAAATATAAAAATATGAATAAATGAAAAAATAAATAAATTTTTAAAAACAGTAAAATTGGTCAAATGGACAGGAAGGTACAAAAACTCACAGAAGGAAAGTATTCCTTAAAAATAGAATTGAACAAATGAAATCTAATGGATTTATAAGAAATAAAAAAATCTCAAAACAAAATAAAAAAATGGAAAAAATGGAAGATAATTGGAAATATCTTGCTGTAAATACAACTGACCTGTAAAATAGATCCAGGAAAGATAACTAAAAATGATTGGATTCCTTGAAAATCATGATCAAAGAAAAAGTTAATACACTACCTTCCAAGAAATTATGTGGCCTGATATTCTAGAATTGGAGGGTAAAATGGAAATTGAAAGAACCCACCAATTATGTCCAGAAAGATTACAAAATGAATACTCTAAGGAATATTATTACCAAATTTTAGAGCTCCCAGGTGAAGACAATATATTGTAAGCAGTCATAAAGAAACAATTCAGACTTTATGGAGTCACCATCAGGATAATACAGTATTTAACTGTTTGTACATTAAAGGATTATAGGACTTGAAATATGATATTTCTGAAGAGCTTGGATTACAACCAAGAATGAACTAGCCAGTTGAACTGAGCATTCTTTTTCAGGGAAAAAACGATGAATATTTAATGAAATAAAGGCCTTTAAAACTTCCTTGATGAAAAGTCAAGACTCAAGAGAAGCATAAGGAGGTAAACAGGAAAGGGAAATAATAATGGGCTTAATTATTTTTGAACTGTTTGCATTCCTACATAGGATGGTGTTTCTGGCAACTCATGAGAACCTTCTCATTATTAGGGCAGTTAAAAGGAGTGTATCTCTCTCTCTCTCTCTCTCTCTCTCTCTCTCTCTCTCTCTCTCCCTATCCCTATCCCTGTCCCTGTCCCTATCCCTGTCCTTTTCCCTGTCCCTATCCCTATCTTTATCCCTATCCTTATCCCTATCCCTGTCCCTATCCCTATCCCTATCCTTATCTCCTCTCTGTCTCTGTCTCTGTCTCTGTCTCTGTCTCTCGCTCTCTCTATTTCTACCTCTATCTACCTCTATCTCTATCTCCATCTCTCTCTATCTCTTCTATATCTATCTATATCTGTAACTCTGTCATCTCTATCTCTATCTGATCTCTATCTCTATCTCTATCTCTCTCTCCCTCTATCTCTCTATCTGTATCTCTTTATTACTATCTCTCTATCTCTATTTCTATCTCTATCTCTAACTCCTCTATCTCTATCATCTATATCTCTATTGTAATCTCTATATCTCTATCTCTATCTCTTTCTAATTATCTATATCTGAATGTTGAGAAAGAGAAAGAGCAAATAGGTGTGAGTTGAATATGAAGGGATGATATCCAAAACAATAAATTTTGTTTTAGATGAGAGAAAAATGTACTAGTAGAAAGAGAAAGGAGCATTAGAATGGGGGTAATTTCTCTCACATAAAAGAGGTAGGAAAAAGTTTTGACAATGGAAAGGAAGATCAGGGAGGTAAAGAAGTAGTGAGTGAACTTTACTCTCATCAGAATTGGATCAAAGAGGAAATAATATACATACTCACTTGAGTATAGAAATCTATCTTATCTTATAGGAAAGAAGGATGGGAAGGGGATAAGAGTGATAGAAGAGAGGGAAAAATTGAGGGGGGGAGTCAGAAGCAAACCACTTTTGAGAAGAGACAGGGTGAAAGGACAGAGAGAATAAAATAAATGGGGGTAGGGTGGAAAATAGTTCGTATTCTTCCTAATCAAAGGAGACTGGCAAAAATTACAGAGGTTCCAACTGTAACTGAATAGTCCAATATGAGCTCTGAATGCTCTACCACAAATAAGGCACATATAATCCATATGAAAAGTAATTTTTCAGTGTTCAAAACTTCTCCATTTCCTATAATTGATGGTTCCACATGTGAGTCCTGTGGTGCTTGCTGATGGAGCATCTATGTTTTCTTGGTGACATTTTTTAAGGTTTTTTGCAAGGCAAATGGTGTTAAGTAGCTTGCCCAAGGTCACACAGCTAGGTAATTATTAAATGTCTGAGGCTGGATTTGAACTCAGATACTCCTGACTCCAGGACCAGTGCTCTATCCACTGCACCACCTAGCCACTCCTCTTGGTGATATTTGTTAGGTCAATGTTGCCATAATTAGCAGAGAATCAATCCATACCTTGTTGCATCTTAGTTTCAGAGGCTGCACTGAGTATATAATTGTCTGCAAACAGAAAATCATGCACCAACCCTCCCTACACTTTAGTTTTGGTATATAGCTTTATCAGGTTGAAGAATTTACCATCAGTGTGGTAGCTGATTTTAATACTTCATTGAAGGTATTTGATAGCAAGACTGAAAGTTTCATGCTAAAAAGCATGATAGCAAGGACATAGCCATTTTTTTACTTCATTGGTGACCAGGAAATCACGAGAACATCATCCACTATCCGGAACCCAGGCAAACATACCATCATGAAAATGACATACAATTCTGATGAACTTCTGTGGACAATCAAATGTTGACGTGATTTTCCATAAGCCTTCATGACTGACAGTACCAAAATATACAAATCTTATATAAAGACCTCTGTTCTGTGCCTGACATTTTTCCTGGAGCTATCATGTAGAAAACACTATTTCAACACTTCCTCAACTCTCCTCATGCCATATAAACTGGAACATTTCAGTCAGCTTTTTTATGAGCAAAGTAACAACCCCCATGTTATAAATCTTAGCTGGAATAGAATCAGTATCAGGTACTTTGCCACATGAAAGGAGCCTAATGGCATTCAAAACCTCTTCTTTTGGAAGTTAACCTCAGGAAGAACTGACTTCAGCCTGAAGTAAACAGTTAATGACTCCTACAATGACTGATGATAGTTAGTTAAGAATATTTTGAAAGTGTTCAACCCATTTCTCTAGGATCACGTCCATTAGCATTGAGCTATTGAGATGCATCATAGGTCTTTGGTTCATAAATAGTCTTCAGGTTATCATAAAAGTATTTTGGATTACTAGTATTTGCATAAAACTGAATTTTATCTGCCTCCTTACTGAGACAAGTCCTGCATCTCTAAGCTTCACTTGTATTTTACTTGTATTCCATTTTGATGGAATTAAATACTATCTTCTTAGAAATGGATGAACTAGCCCTATGGAGTTCTCCTCTTTCATTTAGCAACTTCTGTATTTCTGCAGTCTCCATGTTCACAAATCTTCTGACCCAGATGAATCAATGCAGTGCTGAACACTAAATCTTTGAAAGCCATCCACTCCTGTTCTGCTCTACTATTGCCAACTGTGTGTTAGCTCAATTTTCCCTCCATGTTAGCAACAAACTGTTCCAGCTCACAAAGATACTCTAATCTCTTGCCTTTAATTATTCCAGTAGCATTTTGCCTTGGGGCTACTGTTTCCATTGAATGTAAATATTTAGCTTGGAAAGGATAAGTCTGTGATCAGTCCAGCACTCTTTACCACATATTGCCTTGGTCACTCTCACATCCTTTTTTCCCCTTCTCACAATCATGTTTGTTTCAAGGGTGCATCCAGGAGGTTTTATTATGTTTAGATAAACAGAATGCAGTGTTGCACAAGTAGGAAGTCATGAGATGCACAAGTAGTATGTGACCATTGCTGTCACTGCTTTCAACTCCCAAGGACTCCCTGCAATTTTTTTGTCATCAGAGACTACCGTAGAATTAAAGTCTCCTAGCATTATAGGTTTGATCTCTTTTGAAACATTGATTATAAGGGTTTCCAGGTCTTCATGCAATTTTCTTTGACCTCATCAGGGTTCATCATGGTGGGAGCATAGTCACTGATGATGGTGGCATGACATTTTCTTGCAAGTGGCAATTACATTGTCATGAGCCTATCATTCACTCCTTTTGGTAGCATACAAGCTTGTTGGGCATATTAATTTTAATTGCAAAATCTACCCCAGCTTCATGTCACTCCCCTACACAGAATAATGTGTATCTAGTTCTGACTTCAATAAGTTGGCTTTCATTTGTCAGTATTATTTCAGGGCTACTATTTTGATGTGATACTTGCTGAATTCTCTTGCAACAAGGGTGCTTGTCTTTCAGATCTATTGGATATTGTGTTGTCTATGGGTGTGCACACACTCCATGTATGATGATGAGTGGAATCACCTTTGAAGAAGCTTTTATACATTTTTTGTGTGTTTTGTTTTCAAGGTGGAATTTCCATCTGTTTCAGTGATCAGGCCAGAGTAGGTAAACAGATCATGTTTAGGGTGCCTTTTCTTGTCCCTTCTTCATGCTTGGAGGTGAGCAGTATTATACTTAAAAGACTTCTCAGATACCAGGGGGGAGGGGGGAGAGCTGCTGAATCGCATGGCTGCTTTCAGTGAGGTGACAATTTGATGGTCTGGGTCTCCTGGATGCAGGATTGTGACTACAGCCCCCAGTAAATCCTTCTGTGCTGCTCTATCACTTTGCCATAGGGATGGTAAAATGGTACGGTTGATATCTCTTGATTTACACATTGACTATATTTAAGTGAGAGAGAGTTGCATGAAACTATTGGCCTTACTCTGTCTTTAAAAGTCATCACAGTCCAGTGGTAAAACAGATTTAAGACAATCTATGATAGCTTGAGATATAGTGGATTTTCAATGTCTAGCAAAATTATAAGCATTTCATAGCATCTGTTTGAACAAATTCTTCACATCTACCCATTCCACCATGGGAAGTTTTCACATGCTGGGGTAACCCCTCTTGACTACTGCTTCTGTGCATTCTACAGTTTCTTGGTATCACAGGTAAGAGTTAGGTGACTCAGGTAGACATCAAAAATAGAAAGTAGATCTGAAAGACTTTTCACATTGCTACACCAGAGGTACAAGGTACAATACTTCCTTGAACACACTCTGCACCCCAAATAAGATAGAAAGAAATACAGTTAGCTATAACTATTCAAAATTGAAATAAGTCCCTAATAAAAGCCTCATTTCCCATATATATATATATATATATATATATATATATATATATATATATATACTCAGTCAAATTTATAAAAATAAGAACTATTCCCTAATTGATGAATGATCAAATGATATGAAAAACCCATATGAGGTTATAAATGCTATCTATAGTCATATAAAAAATGTTCTACCTCACTATTGATTGGAAAAATGTAAATTAAACTAATTCTGAAATACTACCTTATAGTATTGGCTACTGGACAGAAAAAGGAAAATGGCAAATTATAGAAGGGATAAGGAAAAAAAGCAAGATACTCATGAACTGAAAAGATTTACATTTACATGATACAAAGTGAAATGTACTGTCTACACAGTAACAGTATATTGTCTCACAAAGAGATCATAGGGCATAAATCATCTTATTTAAACATTTAAAATTCTTACACTCATTATTATGTTAATTGTAACTGAGGGGAAGCACTATCTCTATATTAGAAAATATTTGATTTCTCATGATCTAAAATGAAATGCTTGTACTGGATGATCTTCAAATATCATATGGCTCTTATGTTTGATCTCTCTGGTTTAAAGACTTTTTAATTTTAGGTGGCTAAAACAATAATAGAAACTGATTCACACACATATATTATACCTATATATGTACATATCTAGATGTCTATTCTTCCTTGAAGAAGGGAGGTGATGCTTTGGCAATTAAGTGAATTGGATTTCAATGAATGGGTGCTATGCTAAGTAATCAGCTTCATTTTTTTCTTTGGAGTCATCTGGGTCTAGTGGCCAGATATGAATCAGGGAAACAGGAGATGGCCTTGGATGCAAGGCAATCAGGGTACAGGGTAAAGTGACTTTCCTAGGTCACACAGCTAGTAAGCATCAAGTTTCTGGGGTTGAATTGAACTGACTCCAGGATTGGTTATGCACTGCGCCACCTAGCTACCCTATATATTATCTCTAAATATATATATACATATATATATGTATATATATATATGTATATACATATATATATGTATATATATATATAAATATAGAGATACAGATACATATATTATCTCTCTCTATATATATATACATATATATATATATATATATATATATATATATATATATATATATATATATATATATACTTAGTTTGCAATAAATCATTTGAATACAAGATGAGGAAGGCATAGTTAGATAACTGGCCAGAGATCTGGTTATTTTGAAGTACTATGAATGTATGAATTTTTTGATCCTATAGTCAGAATACCTTTTTATTTGTTAGTAAGGGGATAACAATTGCTCTAATATAGGAGGAGTTGACAAAATCCTATAGCCCTGGAAGAAATATAAAAAAGGATGAATACAAAAAACTATTTCATAGTAATAATCAAAATGACTTGATGACTCAAAAGATGCAGAGTGACAAATTGAAAGAAGAGTAATTGAAAAGCCTCCTTTTCCTCCCATGTGGCACTGCAACACACAGGCTATCCATTTTGGAATGCTCTCCCATCTCATCTCAGTCTTCAAGAAACTTTGGTTTCCTTTAAGACATAGCTCAAATGCTGCTTAACTAAATGTTGATTGATTAGGATGATATAATGATCCAGAGATTGTTGTTTTTTTTCTTGATGAGGATCACTGTCATCCACAGAGTGATGTCTTAACTGGCAAACAAACTGAATTTAAGTGAGGCAAACCTCATTCTCTGTTCCAGAGTCATCAGAGTTCAGTGGCAAGACATAGCTTTGGATAACTGGCTTTTGTCCTTATGATCAAGAGAAATATTCTATGAACCAGAAAAATGATCAGTGTTTCAGTTATGAAAATTTCTTATCTGTCTTGATTTAACTTCTTTTCCCTAATTTAAATTTAATTTTACTTTTTTTCTAGTTAAAAAGCAATTGTTTTCTGTCCTTATTTCTGTACCACAAAAATAAAAATAAATATTTGCAACTACTATTCACAGTCAAGCAAAAATAAATTCTGCATTGTCAGTGTTCAGAAATATATGCCTCATTCTCTGTATTGAGTTAATCACCACTCTGTCAGAGTGTGGGTAATATGTTTTATTGTGGGTCCTCTGAAATTGTAAAGTTTTTTACAATGTTTTATTGTCTCAATTCTCTTCACTTTGCCCTACTTTAGTTCATGCAAGTCTTTCCAGGTTCCTTTGAAACTACTGTCAAATGTTTAATAATTAGACTTGGTAAAAAGCATGCTTATATATTTTTACATTTATTTTACAATATTAATTTTCTAAACTCTAGACAATTAACAACAAAAATAAATCAAGTGATTACAGCATCCTGGGGTGCAAATGTTTACAAAGAAAATTTAGCAATCTTAAGGTTAGAAGTTACTCCAGCATACTCTGATATACAGATTAGTAACTTTAGGGGCAAAGTTACATATTGATTTCCAGAATGATTACAGATCAATGAACAACTATAATAAAAGTACATTATAGTACTTCTTTTCTACATCCCTTTTAATATTTTCCATTTTCATTTTTTCTGTTTTTTGCAATGTAATAAGTATGTATTTTTAATTTCAATTCTCCAATTTTAATGCATGTATTTTCATGTGACTATTGATAGCTTTGATTTCTTCCTTCAAAAACGCCCTATCCTTATCCTTTGACCAATTTTCATTTGGGGTGGGAGAGGCTCTATTATTCTTATAAATTTGAAAAAAAATTCTTGGAATTGGTTAATGCTTCCCTTCTACTTTGGATGCATTGTTTTTGTTTACATAACACTTTTTTAATTTTATATGATTATAATGGTTGATCTGATCTATGATCCTCTCAATGGTTCACTTGCTCATGAATACTTTACCTATATACACAGCTCAGAAAGAAATAAACTATCTTGTTCATTTAATGTGTTTATGATATGACCTTTCATATCTATGACAGGCATTTTGAGCTTTTCTTGGTATATGCTTATCTAACATTAGTTTATGCTAGACTGTTTTCTAGTTTTCTCTATAGTTTATGGCAAATAGTGACTTCTGGAAGTTTCCTCCATGAGAAATAAATCCCCCCTCGTGTAACATCATTTCTTTTTATTTGAGATTATCCTATATAAAAAAATTCATACCCATGCCCTCTGTCTCTGTAGGTTCCTTTTAAATGCCCTTATAATGATAAAGTACTTGGGAGTTGCATGTGTATCATCTACCTGTTTGGCAAAATAAACAATTTAACATAATTAAATTCTTCATTATTTCTTTTTCTTCTCTAATTGCTACAGCTGGCATTTCTAGTGCTATATTGAAGAACAATGGTGATAATGTACATCCTTTTTTCAACCCTGATTTTACTGGAAATGCTCCAACTATATTCTTTTCACATATAATATTTATGTATAGTTTTAGATAGATACTATTTAATATTTTAAGGAAAACTCCATTTATTTCTAAATTTTCTAGTTTAATAAGAATGGATATTGTATTTTATCAAAGGCCTTTTCAGAATCTATTGATATAATCATATAATTTCTGTTGGTTTTGCTCTTGATATGTTCAAGTATGTTTAGTGCTTTCCTGATTTTGAACCATTCCTTCCTATTTGGCACAAATCTTACCTAATTATAGTGCATTTTCCTAGTAATATCACTTGCTGTGGTCTCATTGCTAATATTTTATTTAAGATTTTTGCATCAATATTCATTAGGGAGATTGGTCTATAATTTTGTTTGTTTGGTTTGGTTTTTCCTAGTTTATGCATCAGTACCATGTCATAAAAGGAATTTGGCAGAACTCATTTTTCTTCTATTTTTTAAAAATAGTTTATGTAGAATAGGAATCAATTATTCATTAAATGTTTAGTAGAACACTCGTAATCCATTTGGCCCTGGAGACTTCTTCTTAGGTAGTTTATTGATGATTTCTTCAAATTCTTTATCTGAAATAGTTATTTAAGTATTTTATTTCCTCTTCTGTTAATCTGGACAGTTTGTATTTTTGTAAATGTTCATTCACTTCACTCAGGTTATCAGATTCACTGGTACACAGTTTGGCAAAATAACTCTGAGTTCACACTTTAATTTCTTCCTCCTTGATGGTTAGCTCATTCTTTTTGTTTTGACACTGGTAATTTATTTATCTTCTTTCTTTTTAAATCAAATTTACCAAAGGTTTATCTATTTTATTGGCTTGGTTATAAAAATCATCTCTTAGTATTATTTATGAAATCAATGGTTTTCTTGCTTTCAATTTTATTCATCTCTACCTTGATTTTCAGAATTTCTAATTTAGTATTTAATTGAGGATATTTAATTTGTTATTTTTATAACTTTTTAAATTCCACACTCAATTCACTGATCTCCTCTTTCTCTATTTTATTCATATAATCATTTAGGATATAAAGTTTCCCCTCAATTCTGCCTAGGCAGCATCCAATAAATTTGGGTCTCATCCCATAAATTAATGATATCTCATTTATATCATTTTCTTGGATGTAATTATTGATTATTCATTTTATTTGCTGTTTTATCCAACCATTATTTAAGATTAAGTTATTTAATTTCCAAATCCTTTTTTTATCTTTACCTGACCATTTATTTCAAGTCATTTGTATTGCATCATGGTCTGAGAGGTGTATATTTATTATTTCTGCCTTTCTGCATTTGATTAAAAGGTTTTTGTGCTCCTAGTATATAGTCAATTTTGGTACAGGTGACATGTACTGTCAAGGAAAAGGTATATTCTTTTCTTTCCCCATGAGGTTTTCTCCAGAGGTCTATCAAATCTAAGTTTTCTAAGATTTCATTTACTTTCTTAATTTCTTTATTGTTTATTTTCCTGTTTGATTTATCTAATTCTGGGAAAGGGAGGTTGATGTCCCCCAATATTAAAGTTTTGTTGCCTGTGTCTCCTTGTAATTCACTCACCTTTTCTTCTAGGAATTTGGATGCTATCCCACCAGATGCATACACGTTTGGTAATGACATAGCTTCATTGCCAACGGTGCCTTTTAAGAAGTTGTACTTTCCTTCCTTATCCCTTTCAATGAGATCAACTTTTGCTTCTACTTCATCTGTGATTAGGAACATGACCCCAGATTTTTTTACTTCAGCTGAAGTTTAATATATTTTGCTCCAACCATTTATTTTAACCTGTGTATCTCTCTGCTTCAAATGTGTTTCTTGTAAACAAGATATTGTCGGATTCTGGCTTTAAATCCATTCTGCTATCCACTTCCATTATATGGGATAGTTCATCGCATTCACATTTATTGTTACTATTACTAATTCTCTTTTTGCCTCCTTTCTTCATTTATTTTTATTTTTCTTTCTTCTTATTCATCCTCACCAAAATTTTTCTCCCTTTCCCCTTTAACTTTTCTTTTAACATTTAACTTTCAGAACTATCAGATAAAAGAGAAAATCATGCAAGCATCCAGAAAGCAACAATTTAAATGTCAAGGAGCCACAGTAAGGATTATGCAGGACCAGGCTGCATCAACATTAAGGGGTCAAAGGGCCTGGAATGAGATATTTTGAAGTGCAAGGGAGCTTGGAATGCAGCCAAGAATCCACTATCCTGCAAAGCTGAGCTTTCACTTCCAGGGAAAAAGATGGACATTTAACAAAATGGAAGAATTCCAAAAATTCCTGATGAAAAGATCAGAGTTAAATAGAAAATTTGGACATCAAACAGGAGGTTCAAGAGACACATGAAAGGTTAAAAAAAAGGGGGGTGGTAAAAGAAAGAAAAACTGCTATCTAGTAAGCTGAAACTCACTATATCCCAGCATGGGGAAAAAGATTTTCATAAATCTTGAGAACTGTAACTCTAACAGAGAGAACATACCTAGCCAGAAGTGATGGACATTCATGACCTATCCATGAGACTGCTATCTAATGGGATGTAACTGGCTTTAACCCCACTTAGGAGAAAGACTCCAATAACTCTCAAGAATTTTAACTCTATTAGATAGATTTTACTTGGCTAGAAGTGACAGATACTCAGAATTTTCTATGACTCAGATAGAATGATTTTAAAAACACTACCTCCTTTAAATAGGGGGGACAGTAAGGAGACAGGAAGAGGGAGAGAATTGAATGGGGTAAATCTCATTACACTAAGAAGTACAAAATACCTATGGTAATAGAGGGGAAGAAGGGAGGAGATAAGAAACAACTGAATCTTCTTCTCATCAGACATGGCTTAAAATCAATTTACACATACTTAGTTAACTTAAAAAAATCTAACCTTTCAGTATTAAAAGGAGAAAAGGGGACAAGGGAGGGAGAAATGGAGGGGGGGAGGGGAACTAAGAAAAGGAAGGGAAGGGAAAAGGGAAAAAGTAAAAGGGGAAAGAAAGGGGAGGGGTGATATAGGAGGGCAAACACACTGAAGGGGGTGATATTCAGAAACAAAATACTGGGGAATATGGATAAAGGGGGAAAGAGAGGAAAATACAAACAAAGGGAAGATAGCATGGAGGGCAATAAAGAATTAGTAATCATAACTTTGAATGTGAATGGGATGAATTCTCCCTTAAAACATAAGTGAACAGCAGAGTGGATTAAAAACCAGAATCCTACAATATGCTGCTTACAAGAAACTCATTTGAAGTAGAGAGATACATATAGAGTAAAGGTAAAAGGTTGGAGCAAAATATATTTTGCTTCAGCTGAAGTGAAAAAAGCAGTTATCAATCCTTATCTCAGACAAAGCAGTTGCAAGTTAAAAGAGATAAGGAAGGAAACTTTATCCCCCTAAAAGGTACCATAGACAATAAAGTTCTAGAGATCTAGATAAATTGAATCATAAAATAAACAAGAAGTTAAGTTGGTAAATAGATCCTTATAAAAACTAGAGATGGTAGACTTATGGAGGAAATTGAATGGGGATAGAAAGGAATATACCTTTTTCTCTTCAGTACATGGAACTTATACAAAAACTGACCATGTACTAAGACATAAAAACCTAATGACCAAGGGCAGAAAGGCAGAAATAGTGAATAAATCTTTCTCAGATCACTATGCAATAAAAGTCATATGCAATACTGGAGCAAGGAGATATGAACCCAGAACCAATTGGAAACTGCATAACCTCATTTTAAAGAATGAGTGGACCAAAAAACAAATTATAGAAAAAAATTAATCATTTTATCCTAGATAATGACAATAATGAAACTACATACCAAAACCTGTGGGATTCATTCAAAGTGGCTCTCAGAGGATATATTATATCTTTACATGCTTACATGAACAAATTAGGGAAAGATGAAATCAATGAACAAAACATGCAACTTAAAAATTAGGGAAAGAACAAATTAAAAATCCCCAATTAAATACCAAATTAGAAATTCTAAAAATTAAAGGAGAAATTAATAAAATTGAAAGCAAAAAAACCTATTAAATTAATAAATAAAACCAAACCAATAAAACTGATAAACCTCTGGACAATTTGATTAAACAAAGAAAGAAGAAAACCAAATTGCTAGTATCATAAATGAAAAAGGTGAACTCACATAAATGAAGAGGAAATTAAAGTAATAATTTGAAATTATTTTGCCCAACTCTATGCCAATAATTTTAATAATCTAAGTGAAATGGATGAATATTTACAAAAATATAAGTTGAGCAGGTAAAATGAAGAAGAGATTAAATACCTAAACAACCCTATGTCAGAAAAAAAAATTCAACAAGCCATCATTGAACTCCCTAAGAATAAATCTCCAGGACCTGATGGATTCACAAGTAAATTTCACCAAACATTTAAGGAACAATTGCTTCCAATTCTATATAAACTCTTTGGAAAAATAGGGAAAGATGGAACTCTGCTTAACTCTTTCTATGAAACCAATATGGTGCTGTTCTGTTACCTAAACCAGGAAGAGTTTAAACAGAGAAAGAAAATTATAGACCTATCTCCCTGATGAATATAGATGCAAAAAATCTTAAATAAAATCTTAGCAAAATGATTACAAGAAATTTTCACTGGGATAATATATTATGATCAAGTAGGATTTATCCCAGGAAAGCAGGGTTGGTTCAATATTAGGAAAACTGTTAGTATAGTCAATTATATCAACAACAAACCTATCAGAAATTATATGATCATATCAATAGATGCTGAAAAAACTTTTGACAAAATTCAGCATCCATTCCTACTAAAAACACTAGAGAGTGTAGGAATACATGAACTGTACCTTAGAATAATTAGCAGTATCGATCTTAAATCATCAACAAGCATTATATTCAATGGGGAGAGGACAGAGGCATTCCCAATAAGATCAGGGGTGAAGCAAGGATGCCCATTATCACCACTACTATTCAATATTGTATTAGAAATGTTAGCTCCAGCAATTAGAGAAGAAAACTAAATTGAAGGAATTTGAATTCAGAAGGAAGAGACAAAACTCTCACTCTTTGCAGATGACCTGATGGTATACCTAGAGAATCCCAAGAAATCATCCAAAAAACTACTGGAAAGAATCAGAAATTTTAGCAAAGTTGCAGGTTATACAATAAACCCTTGTAAATCTTCAATTTTTCTATACATGCCTAGCAAGATAGAGCAGGAAGAGCTAGAAAGACAAATCCCATTCAAAGAAACCTCAGACAATATAAAATACCTAGGAGTGTATTTGCCAGGACAGACTCAGAAACTTTTTGAATACAATTATAAAACACTCCTCATACAAATTAAATCAGAT
Organism: Macrotis lagotis; assembly: GCF_037893015.1. Classification (NCBI taxonomy): domain Eukaryota; kingdom Metazoa; phylum Chordata; class Mammalia; order Peramelemorphia; family Peramelidae; genus Macrotis; species Macrotis lagotis. Next base: position 356,723,795 of record NC_133666.1, read on the forward strand.
TTAAATAACTGGGCAAATATCAACTGCTCATGGATAGGTAGAGCTAATATAATAAAAATGAAAATTCTACCAAAACTAAACTACCTGTTTTAATTATTTTAATGAGTTAGAAAAATTGTAAGTAAATTCATATGGAGAAATAAAAAGTCATGAATTTCCAGGAATTTAATGAAAAAAGTACAAAAGAAGGGGGCTTAGTACTACCTGATCTAAAATTGTATTATAAAGCATCAGGCATCAAAACTGTTTGGTATTGGCTAAGAAATAGAATGGTGGACCAGTGGAATAGACTAGGTGCAAAAGCAGAAGACAATCATAGTAGTCTGTTTGATAAACCCAGAGTCCAGCTATTGGGATAAAAACTCGCTCTTTGATAAAAACTGCTGGGAAAATTGGAATTTAGTATGGAAGAAACTTAGATTAGACCATTACCTCACACCCTATACCAAGATAAGATGGAAATGATTACAGGATTTAGACATAAAAAAATACTATAAGCAAATTAGAAGATCAAAGACTAGTTTACTTGTCAGATCTAGAGAAAGGGGAGCAGTTTATGACTAAAGAAGAGATGGAGAACATCACCAAAAACAAACTGGATGATTTATATTACTTTAAATTACAAAGCTTTTGCACAGATAAAACCACTGTAACCGAGATCAAAAGAAATGTAATAAATTGGGAAACAATCTTTACAACTAATAATTCTGACAAGACTCATTGCTAAAATATACAGAGAACTGAGTCATATTTTTAAAACAAAAAGCCATTCTCCAATTGACAAATGGTCAAAGGATATGCAAAGGCAATTTACAGATGAGGAGATCAAAGAAATCTATAGCCATATGAAAAATTGCTCTAAATGATTACTTATTAGAGAAATGCAAATCAAAGCTTCTTTGAGTTACCACCTCAAACCTCTCAGACTGCCCAATATGACCAGAAAGGATAATGATCATTGTTGGAAGGCTTGTGGGAAATCTGGGACACTATTACATTGTTGGTGGACCTGTGAACTCATCCAACCTTTTTGGAGAGAAATTTGGAACTACACCCAAAGGACAACAAAAATGTGCATACCCTTTGATCCAGCAATACCACTACTGGGTCTATACCCTGAAGAGATGATGAAAAAGGGTAAGAACATCACTTGTACAAAAGGATTCATAGCAGCACTGTTTGTGGTGGCAAAGAATTGGAAATCAAATAAATGTCCTTCAATTGGGGAATGGCTTCGAAAACTGTGGTATATGTATGTCATGGGGCACTATTGTTCTATTAGAAACCAGGAGGGATAGGAATTCAGGGAAGCCTGGAGAGATTTGCATGAACTGATGCTGAGTGAGATGAGAAGAACCAGAAAAACACTGTACACCGTAACAGCAACATGGGAGCTATGTTCAACCTTGATGGACTTGTTAGTTCCATTAGTGCAACTAACTAGTGCAACTATCAGGGACAATTTTGGGCTGTTTGCAATGGAGAGTGCCATCTGTATCCAGAGAAACAACTGTGGAGTTTGAACAAAGTTCAAGGACTATTCCCTTTAATTTAGAAGGGGAAAAAAAACAGATATCTTATTGTCTGATCTTGCTATCTCTTATGCTTTTAGTTTCTTCCTTAAGGATGTGAATTCTCTCTCATCACACTCAATTTGGATCAGTTGTACAACATGGAAACAAAATAAGGACTGATTGATTGCTTTCCATGGGGGGGGGAAGAGAGAAAAATGGTAAAACTCAAATACAATCTTTAAAAAGAAAACAAAAGAAAAAAAGAAAAGAAAATTTAACTTTCAGTTTGTTTTCACTTATACCACTGCCTTTCTTCAGTCCCTTCTTCCCTTATCTTTCCCTTTCCCAATGGATTAGGCTAAATTTTAAAACCCAGAGGGGGAATATATCTTCTTCCCCCTCTGGGTAAAATCTATTACACAGAGTTCACATTCTCCATTCTTTCCCTCTAAAATTATAAATCTTTCTCTTCGCTTTGTGTTTTTTACCTCTTAAGTACTAATAATCAGGTATCATCAATCACGATTTGATTGACTATTTGATAAACTCATGTTGTTATCAAAGTGTCACCACAGATTGTTTGATTGTATGTCAAGCAGCATTGTCTAAATTATATAGAATTATAATTATAATCATTTTTTACCTTACCTCCTTTTCAAGTACCCTCCCAGCACACACAGTCCTTCTCATGAGCCCAAGTATCCTACAAAGCCAGATCATTTCAGCTATTTGTACCCCTTCCTCAGGCCTATTTTCTCTCACATTTTACCCCCTCCCTCACCCAGGGAATTTAACCCCACCTTGTTAAGTGAAGCAAGGATTAACTCAAATCCTGTTGTAATTAACTATAGGAATCTTAAAGCATTCTCAGTACTGGGAGGCTCTGAAGGTCTCACTTGAGAACTTTACAGATGATTGTGGGTTAAAGAGATACTGACTCAAGTCCTCACAGTTTATGATGCCCTTATTAGACAAAGGGCTAAGCTTGGTCAGCACAGCAAAGTTAAAGTAGGTAAAAGGATAATGAGACACTTAGTTCAATCTCCTCAATTATTATTCAATCCTTTAATTATCTTAAGAGAAGCAAAGTTCTCAAGACTTAGAACTGTTATATCTTCCCTTTTAAGATTGTATACAGTTTGACAGTTTTGACCAATATTTATTTTCTTTTGTTTTTTTCCTTCCCCTTTTCATTTACCTTTTAATGCGACTGTGGTCTTTGTGTCAGGAAAATTTGGAAGTCCTCTATCTTGTTTAACATCCATTCTTTTCCCTACATCATATGCTGAATTTTGCAACGTAGTAAATGGTGTAATTCCAGATCCTCTGTCCTCCTTATGGTATTTCATGTCTTCCAGTCTTTCATTGTTGAGGCTATTAGGTTCTCTGTGAATCTGATTGTGCTTCCTTTGTATTTGAAATATTTTCTCTTTGCTGATTTCAATATTTTCTCCTTTATTTGAGAGTTCTGGACTTTGACTATAATAGCCTTTGGAGCTTTTCTTCTGAGGTCTCTCTGAAAGGGTTCTGTGGATTCTTTCAAAGGTTAAATTAACTTTTTCTAGCTGATTTGGATACTTTCCCCTAATAATTTCGTGCATTATGTTTTCTAGGTTCTCTTTTTGATCTAGGGTGTCTGGTAGTCTGATGGTTTGTAGTTTATCTCTCCTGGATCTGTTTTTGCAGGTCATTTGTTTTCCTTAAAAGGTACTCTATGTTTTTTTTTCAATTTTTTCAGCCTTTTTTTTGTTTGATGGAATCTTGGAGTTTTGTAGATTCATTGATTTATATTGTTCAATTCTAATTTTTAGAGTTTTATTTCTTCAATCATGTTTTTGTTTCCACTTTAAAGATATTGAATTCATTGGTCATTTTTTCCCATAATTTTCCTGCATGTCTCTCATTTCTTTTTCCCTTTTTTCTTCTTCCTTTATTCTTTGTTTTTTAAATTCTTTTTTAAGTTCTTTGGTGAGCTTTTGTATTTGAGTCCAATTCATAGACTGTTTTGAGACTTTCCCATTACTGATTTTTTTACTGATTTATTCTTCAGACATGGTATTTTTAACATCTTTGTTGTTTTCTATAGTGAGCACTCCTTTAGCTTTTTTGCTTATATTTGTTGTTTTAGCTCTATCCTAGGATATAGGGAGAAGAGATCAAAGTTTTGATTTTGCTGGAACTGGGGTCTGACCCCTGACTTGTCATTGGTGAATATGTTGCCAATGTAGTCCAGGCCTTGCCTTTGTAGAGGTTTGTTTTCTCCTTTATGTCCAGGTTCTGACTTAGCAATTCCCAACCCAGTCTTGTCTTTTACCCACCTGTTCCCATGGTTCATATTTTAGGGGTTGGTGTCCTCCTTGCTGGCTTGCTATCAAGCTGCCAGACCCTCTACTATTGTCAAGCTGTCAGGACCTGGATTGCACTGTGGCTAAAAGCCTCCCGCAGACTTTCTCTGCTCTTCTACCACTTAGGCTTTACTTCCCCATTTTCCTCCAAAGAGACAGATCTTCACTGAAGATCCTCCATGATGTTTAGAGTTGAAGACTTCTTTAAATCTTTTTTTTCCCTTGGTGGGATCTTGGTGGCATCTCTATTCTGAATGTCAGAATAAAGTCTTCATTTATCTTTGGTAGGGAAAAGCTCTAGGAGCATGAAAGCTTCAAGCTGCCATCTTGGCTCCACCAGGGTGAACTCTTTTCCTTTTCCTTTTGCCCTTTGATTCTACAATATTGGGTCAATTATCTTTTCATATTTTCTGAAATATGATGTCTAGGCTTTTTCTTTTCTCATTCTGAGCTGTATCGGTGAAGTGGAATGGGTAATTGCAATGGTGTTGTCAAATAATGTTCAGTTCTAGACCTAATGCTTGTACAATGATCCTCTAAATTCTTACTGACCAGATTTCTATTCTCCTTGACATCTCTGGATAGTGAGAGCTCCATATACTGCTTTGCTGTATTTCCTGCCCCTAAAGCCACCACTGATGTTGCTGCCATACTGTGCTCTCAATCAACTCCCTCCCCAGCATGACAGATTTTTCCTTCTAACCTATTTGTTTTATGCCAGAAAAATGCTCATCTGAATCTAGACCATCAGGATATGTAACCTGGACAGACACTGTGGATGAAAAATTATCTGGGTCTAGTATTAAGCTATAGGGAAAGAATGAGCTAATACTTACCTCTCCAAACTTCCCCTTTAAATAAAGGTATCCTTCCAGTGATTCATCATGGCTATGAATCATAGAATGCCTTGGACTATGATGAATTAAATTTATGTGACTCCTAGAAAGTATAGGGTAGATTGAATAGTGTGTTGCATATAACTAATGATGTGTTACATTGGAGAGGAACTAAAGGCGTCATTAAAGAATTGTAGACCTAGAAAAGGAGGTTGAGTTGTCATTAGAGAAAAAAATGAGGGATAACATTTGTCAAACCAGTTTATTCCACTAGTCTCTTCATAAAATCTAAGGATTTGAAAGAAGACTCCCTAACAGTTAAGCTGAAGCTTCTATGGAGGATTTGAGAAACTTAAGAGGTTAATATTCCACATGATGAAATGGGATAGATGGACTGCCATCTAAATATACATAAACTGTAAGTTTTTTATGCTTTTTATCATTATCCCCATGCTTTTTATGTCTCTAATAGTGAAATCACTATTTTCCTCTTTTCCCCGATTCCCATGACATTTATTTTCTATCTTGTTCATTAGATAATGTAGTGTCTTAGAGTTTTTTTTTTTTTAGTTCTTTGACTTGCCCTATAATAAATCTCTTATTAACTAGATGAAATACTCTTGGAAAAAAGGGAATGGACATAGTTATTTTTCTTTGTCTGTAATTGTCTAATTCATTAATGATAATAGGTTCTCAATAAATATTAGGTAATTGATTAGGTAAATAATTAGGCAATAGATATAATTATATTTATATGTTCTTGTGAGAGTTTTTTTCTCTAGCAAGCATGTAGAGGTATACTCATTTCAGTCATGATCTTCCTTGAAAATGTAGTTTTAAAAATGCATTTAAAGACTACATCATTTCTTTAAGTCCAAAGAACAGAGCTTATACAACTTCCTTAAATTAGAATGAGAGCATAATTGTGAATAAAATTTTAGTTAATTCAGATATAGTATAAGCTCATAGAATTGGAATTATCTTTATAACTTACCCAATTCTTTTGAGTAACTAATTGATTGTTTTTTCTTGTTTATTACAGATGAGGAAACTGAGCACCAGTGAAATGAATGAACTTGCCTTCTCATATTACTAGTTAGCAGCAGAGCAAGGACTGGATTGATAACCAAAGCAGTGTCCTTTGATTTATTACCAAAGCAGTGTCCTTTCTAATATATTATATATTTCCTTTCATTCTTATATTTAAAAATATTATTTTAGATTGGCTGAAATTTTAATTTGGAAAATGCAAACTGAACAAGGCATAATAAAGAAACTATAGCACTTAACCTGTATGAAAGGAGCAAAACTGTTTCCTTTGGAAGAAATTCCTTGAGATTTTTCTCATTTAGTAAGTGAATTATTTATGAAGACAAGCAATTCTGTAGTCCTGCTCTGTGCTTGTGAGACTCAATGTAAGCTGTAGTTGAATAATGAATGAAAGGAGAGTTATGAAGGCATAGGACAATACTGATTTCAACTAACTAGCTGTGAAGCCTGGAAAAAGCAGTGACCTTGCTGGGTCTCAGTCTCTTCATTTATAAATTAGGAGATCAGCAGATCTTGACCTTTTTTTGCATCTTGAAACTCTCTGGTATTCTGAGGAAGCTTATGGACTCCTTCTTAGAATAATGTTTTTTGAATGCATAAAGTAAAATACATTGTATTAAAAAGAAAAGTAATTGTACTGAAATAGTCAAAACTACTAAAAATATAACAAGTCCATATATCTTAGATTAAGAACTCTTGTATTATGTGATATTTAAAGTCCAATCTAGTACTAGTAGTATAGGATTGCATGATTCATGTCTAATTATAGATAAGTATGCAATATTGAATTTAGAATAATAATAGTTGACATTTGTAGAATGTTTTACATACATTACAAATACCCTGGGAGATAGGAATAAAAGGGATTGTTATTTTTCTTATTTTACAAATGAGAAAACCAAGGCTTAGTGAGATGTAGTAGTTTGTCCAGGTGCATTAAAATGTTGGAGGCAGGATTTAAAGTCAGATTTGACTCAATTCCAAGTTCAACTGCACTATCTGAAATAGATCTTTGAAGTGAGGGAAATCTGCACACATGTACACCATATTCAAGTGCTTTTGGGGATTCTCATCCACCTACAATCAAAAGGATATTCAACATAATGGAAAATGAATCTGATAATATTTGTCAGGATATATTGAACATAATGTATGTACCAAGATCCACTTGAAATACTGTTAAAGACTTCTTGACCTGAAGTTGTCAGAATGACAGCAAATAAGATTATGTGGAAAGTGAGCTATAGACCTGAGTTATTTCAGTTCAATACAGAGGAAACTACTGCATATTAGTGAGAATTATGTGAGTTATGTAAACATATAAGAGTTCAAAGAATTTTCATAGATGGCTTACTTTTTCCTTCCTCTACCCCGGCCTATGAATTTTTTTATTCCTAAGGTGAACTTAATTTTTTCCCATTAAAAAGTTGTTCCTACTATGCTCTTGGTGCTTTATTAGGCACACATTAATTTTAATAATTAATTATTTCAATTGGTATTAATGAATTGATCCTTTGTGTCTATGTTCAGGACATGAACCTGGGTATGAAAGCACGATTTAGGCTTATGTGACTGTATCTTCGTCAGAGAAGTTGAGGTCATAACTTGTCACTAGAAAAACACTGCAGTTTTGCAAATCACTTAACATTTATTAACCAATGACTTAGAGATATAGATAATATCCTTTTAAATTTAGAGAATATAAAAGCCATGTAGCTTCTGTCCTTTCAGCCTAACGAATAACCAGAGACTCCTCTCTTTGTAATATATTGTTCTTACAAATACCTGTGAGATCTTATCAATATCCTCTCATATCCTTTGGAAAACCTTCAACAATTCCTCATACATATCATGAAATGATCAGCTGACACTTTGGGAGGAGTAATATTAGAGCAAAAATCACACACTTGACAGATTTTTACTAGGCTATTGGGATGAGACTTATTCTGCTTAGTCAAAAGTGAGAACTAGGAACCCTGGATGAAAGTTGCAGAGTGTCAGATATGGGCATGAAATAAGAAGAATTTCCTAACAATTATAGAGATATCTCAAAATGAAATGTATTGTCTCAGGAGAGAGTAGGTTCCCTCAACACTGGAGATTTTCAGACAATAGTTGCACATGGGATACTTGTTGAGACATGGGTTGTCTCTGAACTCACAACTCTGAGATCTTGTGATTCTTGGAATTTTTATAGTTTTTAAGACTATTCTTAATGTATAAAGTGTCTTTATCACATAACTAAAGTTGTGATTTGCTTAATTAGAGATAACTAATCAGGATTAATATTCATTTGAATATTTGAGTGCAAACAAACTAGTTAGAAAAAACACATTACAAAATAAAATAAATTTAGAAATGTATAGCAGACACTAAAATGTTTGTTAAGGAACATACTTAATGGTATGAAGTTATATTTTTTATTTTCTTACTTACTATGAGCAGTAGATTGAACTCATTTTATTAATTCAAGGAATGATAAATACTTGTAGATTTGAATCTATCAAGTAAATTTGTTCCTACAAAAACAAATGAGAAAAATGCAATTGCACCTGATAACCAACACATGTCTTGTACATAAAAGCTAAAATTTATGACAATCCATGGACAAGGTCATTATTCAGGTTAGAAACCAAGGACAAGATGCATTAAATAAAGGATAAGTATTTACTATCCCATAGATGCTATGCAGTGAAATAAAATATGGGAAGGCTACAGCATGAAGTCCTTTTGCTCCTTGTACCTTCTCAATATTTGATTGATAGTTAACTATATGAGTCCTCAGGAAAAAGACAAACTTTTTTCAGTAAAATGCTTTCTTAAAATGTTCATGTTTATAAATTGAAAACACAGTGATAGAAGTGACTATTGGTCCAAATGATAACATCAGTTTTTGACATCATGCTATTCAGATTTTTAGACTCATTTCCAGTGGATTTAAAAGCAGAATGTTTATTGATATTAAGCTATTTTAAAATATCTACCACATACTATTAAATGTCAATAAAGTATATTTCATCTTAGATGATATCAATCATTTCATTTGGGTTATGTTGCTTCTTCCTGCAGATGTGAACAGGATAAAAAAGAAATGTGATTGACACTATTTAATGATTATTTGGTTCATTATTATTGTAGTAGTTATCTTTATTTACTCCTCAACCAAAAATGTTGAGCATGTTTTTATTTGCTTTGTATTTCAATGTTTCCATACAAAAGGCATCATTTTTATTATTGTTATTAAAAAGTCACAAATCCAACTTGAAAGCTTAGTGTATTAGAGTTCATTCTGAGGAATACTTTCAAAGTAATTGCATAATATAAATACAGAATTCTATGCTAATATCATCATTGACTTTGGGCTTGAATAAAAGGTTGTACAATTATAATACCTTGAATGACAACTTATCTTAATTAGAAAGGTTCCTAGGAAATAGGTTGAGTACAAAGCCCATCAATCACTAAGTAATGATTTTATGGCACACCTGGTATCTGCCAGCTTATTTACAGCATTTAAGAGGTGTGAGGTGGTTTTTGGCAGCATAAGATTACTGCTGGGTGGAACTATTTTCCGGGTTTACAGTTCTCTTGCTGTGGTCATTGCTACTGTAATCAAACAGGCTTTGATCTAGTTTAACATATGGGAAGTTAAAATAAATGCTTTCTACTGAACATCATTTTATCTTTCAGAGAATCTGCAACTCAGGTACAAATTTAATTTAGAAAAATCAGAAATTTGGCTTAATTACATTTGTTCTTTCCTTGCTTGAGGTCATTAGTATATTGTGAAAATAGTTGGACATACCACCCTATATTTTCAAGAATCATTTTTAATATGAGAAAATCTCAAAATACTACATATGGAAGGATATTTAAGATTGTTTTCTCTGTCTCCAGTTGATGTTGAAATAGTAGAGGCAGTAGCTTACTTTGGCATATTCATTTAGAATTATAAAATATTTTGCATTGAGTCCAGACCTGGCTTAAGAAACTAAAATTAAAAACAAAAAATACTGGCATTGGAATATTTCATCATCCTATCAGTTATCTTATTTCAATTTTGATCTTTCTGATAAACAGTCCAATCCAAAACAATTCTTTGGCTATTTATTAATCATGTAGTCCAAGGGCAGAGTTCTAGGCTTGGAGTTAGTAAAACATAGTTCTAATCCTACCTGTGATATTAGCTGTGTAAGTTACTAATCACCTAACTTCTCTGGGTTTCTGAGAACTCCCTAGGAATAATCTTCTTAGTCACAGATTAGAATTATATATTTCAGGTCTTGCCAGTATTCCTGTATTATGATGTATGCAAAGAATTATACTAGGTTCTATGGTTAGTATTGTTTATATGTGACATAATCCTTCCCTTGATGGGCTTTATATTGCCTTGCAACAACTATTTTCAAAGTCCATTATTATTCTGTAACAAAAAAGTCAGACCAACTGATCAGAAGCATACACATACATGTTGAAGAATCTTAGAGATATCAATCAGATATTTTATTTCACAAAGAAGGCATCTGAGGTCATCTCAGTGGCAGAACAGAGACAGAATTCTAACTCCTATTCTAATGCCTCCTCTATTACAGTAGAATCAAATATTTTTATGTTTAGGAGTGACCAACCTACTTGTTATTTGGACAAATATGAATTTTAATAAGTTCTAAAAGCAGAATATAGTCCATTCTGGAGTAACCATGCTTATTTCTCTTTAGCAAGTGAGAACACCATGTACTCCACTTTCCAAATGACCTTAAGCATTAGTTAATAAAATTAACTGGCAAGTTTTATTGATAAATATTTGCCATTGAGGGTAAAACAGTTTATTTATCAGGACCTGAAATGCTGGAAATTCTAATTATACAATAAAATCCAAGAGAGAACATAGGTTGGAGTCATAGTATCTCAGAGTCAGGAGAGACTAATAAGGCCCTCTAAGCCAACCTTTTCCTGATCAATAATTCCTTTTACAATATCTTTAACAAATATCTTTAAACAAAGATATTTAACAATATCTTTAACAAATATTTACTTTAACAATTATCTGTAACAAATCTTTTTAAGGCATACAGTAGTTTCAATCTGTATCAGTGGCAAGCCACCAGAAATCACATGAATACTCTCAGACTCTTGAATATGGGGGAAAAAGATGAATGGTAGTGGTCTTGGCAGAAATAGTAAAATTGGAAGGAAGAGAAAGGTTGTAGAAAATATACTAATTTTAGTTTGGTACATGTTAAATTTGAGGATATAATAGTTAAGGAATATATTGTAGGTACTTTGAGTTGGAGATCTGGAATTTGGAAGAAAGAGAAATACTAGATAGATGGTCTTGAGAATCATGTGAATAGAAATGGAAGTTTCAATCTTGAGATTAGGTATCTCCAAGGAAAGTAGAGGGGTAAGAGAAGCTGACAAGAACCAAGATAGCTAGGAGAAGAGAAGAGATTAGGTCTTGAAATATAATGGATGAGAAAGTATTAGGAGAAGGTATCAAAGTTTTAAAGACTTACAAAGAGAACGAAAAGGTTGAGAACTGGTAAGAAAGCAGTCTTGTTATTGATCTTTGAGAGAGAATAGCTTGAGAAGATATATGTGGGACTGGGAGAGAATGAAGAAGATTGATATCCAGGGACTGAGAGATACAATTCATAATAGAGTTATTAGTTGTGCAGATAGCTTTTTCAGGAGGCTTAGCAGTGAAGGAGATGAAAGAACATTCAATCTGTAAGCATTTTTACAAGACTCAGGCATTGTGTTAGGCCTGAGGCATCTATCAGTAGCTAAATGGAGTAGAAGGTTCAAGAGAAAGCAAGTATCTTTTTCTTTCTTTTTTTCCCTTAGGGTTAATAAGTCCTGAACATGTATGAAAGTGCTCTGAATAATTGCAAATGTGCGATAAAAATGTAAGAAGGTATGAATGTTGTCACTAATTGCTGACTGAATTCTCTTTTCATTGGAAGCAGCAGATACGTAAATGTTGTTCTTGCCTATAGTTGAATGGGAAATTTATCTTGGTTAATTTATAATTATTTAAATATTCTAACAATATCTTATAGAGCCTTGACTAGAGGACTTTTTTCTTACTGTTCTAGTAAAAGTAATTGAATTCTTATATAATTTTTCATTATTACATGGTGACTTGATCTGTCTATTTCTGTTTGATTAAACTTCAACATAGAATGCTAGCAATCAGTCAGTCTTTAATTGTCTAATTAACATATAATTACTGACCTACTAAATCTAAATGGCTACGTGAAGGACCATGGATAATATCAGCTTAAAAAGATTTATTACTATCTTCAGTATAGACTCTCTACTTCTAAGGAGAGGCTTTCATTTTTTAACTAGCATTACTTAGGAGGACCATTCCATTTGGCACATTTATCAACTTGAATGGACATTGTTAATGCATTTGAAGATAGACTTTGTATTCCTGTGGCCCTTCCTATTTTAATGTTATGTCACAAACTAGTAAGGAGAGGGTAAAGAAGGGTGCAGGAAGAAAGGTGATAAAAACATACTTTTCATAAATAATGCTTTTCAATATATTTTTCTTATCCATAACAGAAGAGTCGGGAAGGCATTAAGTAGAGGGCACACATTCCTGAAGCAGTGGTAAGGCCAGGTATTGAGTTTACATGTCAGAATAAGATAGAGGTCTATCTCTTTCTTTACCTTTGCTATTATCCTACTTTATTATTGTTTTAAGGAGAATTATATCAAGTACTGTTTCAGGGTATTCTCTGCATCTCATTGAAAAAATCATAAAGCATACATTTTCTAACTATTGATCAAGTACAATTTAAATTACTCTAATTGGTTATGCAATATACTAGCATGCATATTATTTTATGAAGTTAAGACATAAAGATTTTCAGTTTTTAATATTTATCTTTTATGAACACTTCATCATGATAACATCCCCTTCTTCTATAGCAACTTTTAAAAAATACTGCAAAGATTTAAATAAAAATATTTCTGTAGAACATTTCACAGTTGAGAGATTTCCTTTTGTCCCTCTGTGAGAAAGAAAAAAAGGCAAGTGTGTTACAATAGCTTGGCATGCATGATGGTTTTAGAAAAACCATAATATGCCATATCAAAGTAAGCTTAAACTAATTAAGTCAAATGAAACTGAAAATCAGGAAGACTATATGCTTTTAAGTATTACTTCCTACTTGTGTACCAATGACATGACATAATATCTTTAGGGACATTCACCAGCCTCCCTTCTACTTTTCTGACTGACTCAAGCTCATTTAACTAAATGCTATTAGCCTTAGGACATGATGTAGGGGAAGCAAGAGGACCAGCTGAGATTTAAAGCCTTTGTGTAGTCTAATAGTACAGGTTAGCATTTTGCAGATGCTGGGTTTCCAAATCAATAATCCTGTTGACAGCACAGAGGGGCAATAGCTATTAGATGATGTAATTTGGAATTAAATTTGCTTCCTTGATGAAGACAAACAAATCTCATTTGCAGTGTAAAATATCTAACATGGCGAGAATAATGCCCCCTTTTCTGCTTTCTCACCCAAGGGCATTTCATAGAATGAGAAGTCAAGGTCACAGGGACAGCTATCTCCACATAGATAAAGAAACTTCACCCTCAGATTTCATTATTTCTAAGATGTGAAATCCTCCTTTTTTTCACATTTCAGGTGAGAGATAAAAGATAACAATAGTAGTGCAGGTATTTGTAGCTTGCGTTGTATTGGGAGAAATAGAATCCTTTGCTATTACAGCTGTACTTTTGATATGTCATTTATTTGGAACAAATAGAGGGCGGCATGCCAGTTGCTATGGAAACAAGTTCTACTTTGGAGCAGTGAGAGACCTCTAAGCACATTTAGAAATTACTTCCTTCTCATTATGCTCCAACATTTGTTCAATGGTGTTGCCTGCAATTAAATAGAAATGAAGGTTTAATTAAAAAATTAAATTACATTTTTAGGACTGTCCTTTGTGTTCAACTAAGTAAGATATAGGAAGGATTCTGTTTGGAATAAAAGATGGAGGGAAGATGTGTTTTGGAAAGAAGCAAACATGATGCTGTAGTCTCATTTGCTCTTCCTGTCATCTGTGTATACAAATCTTGTCGTACACTCTCTCATCTCAGGTTACTACGGAAGGAAAAAAAAGAAAACATCATGAAGCATGCAAACATATATGAATGCCACATATGAAAAATTGAGGTATTTACCTAATAAGCACAAAGAAAGATTTCTAGAATCCATATTGAAGGAGAGTCTTTTAAATACAACTAGTAAATATTACTGAATGATAACTTGAGTAGTTGGAATTTTGTGAACAGGATCACAAACAGATGAGGATGACAAAATATGAGGTGATTTTGCTTTTCTTCTCTGAAATTGAAAATCCAGGATAGATTAGAAAGCATAAAGTTTCTTTTGTAAATAGAGAGGGAGGAATCTTGAGCTGCTGAAATGAAGACTTATTTACTCTTTTACATTTTATGTAGCATGTATTTGCACATGTATTTTAAAAGCTTCTATGCATTTATTTATTGTCACATAAAACTATATAGGACACAGTTTAGCTGCACAAACATAAAAAAGGGTCTTTTTCAGATAATTATTGCAGAACAATTAACAATTCTATTCATTTTGCATTTGAAATTTTGGCTAGAGTTAAAAAAAAAGCGGATGGGGCACCATGAATTACATAGTAATATAATGCTAGATGTTTAAAAAATATGCTTGCAGGTGGGCAATGAACCTTTTTTTTAAATTAAAGGTCCCATGAATTTTTAATTGTGCTTGTTTTCATTTTCACTAGGGCTTAAAATTTAAAAATCACAGTATTCGGGTCATTCCAGATACAGCTGTGAATTTAATATATTGGATTAAATCATCAAATCACCCTGCTCTTTTCTAACCCTTTCAATAACCCTGTCTCCAAAGGAAAATAAATTTAAACAGTTGTTTATGATTTTGAAATAGAGAATTTTCATCTCCTGTTTATGCTTTATTTCTCTGTCTCCTTAACTAGACATTATTTATGTTTTGTGGATCTCTGCTCAATCAATCTCTTGGTTGAGATGAATCTTTGTAGCAATGAAGTTGCATGCTATAAAAAGACTAGAGGAGATCTGCAGATTCCTCTGTAATAACACGGGTTTCATTGGTACTGAGCAGCTGCTGCACCAGCAGTCCTGAGACTCACATGAGGTTGCTATGAATATGTTCACAGCATGCTGATGCTGACTTCAAGCTGCTAAAGTGCGGGATCGCCAAACTGAGGTCTGTTGGAGTGTGCTTGCTTCATCTTATTTAATTCAGAATGTTTTTTAAAGAGGATCCTTGATCCCTTCCTTTATGTTGAGGGAGGTTGAAATGGTGCTGCTCCACACATTTGCAATGGTAATAAGCAGTGACTTCATTTAGAGACTATAAAACATAATCAACAATTTTTATTAAATTAATTTAATAAAATTTAATAAAACACCATTAAATGAAAATTTTGCTCAAAATAATTGTCACAGAAAAATAGAATTTGAGATCTAGAATGAACTACAGTGATTTCTGAGTCCAACCCATACTCAAAAAGCCATCTCCATCCTGTTTCTCCCCCCTCCACTCCCATTCAATGTACCTCTATTAAAAGGCATCCAAGGAATCTCTAGGTGGCCCAGTTGACATTTAGGTAATTTTTCATAACTTCTAATCTAAACCTGTTTCATTTCAACTTGAATCCATTTGCTTCTGTTTCTGTTCTATACACCAAATCGAAGAAGTCTAATTCCTTGCATGAAAACCTTTTGATACATAAGATCATATATTATTAATAGGAAGGAACTTTAGAAACCATGTAGAACCCCTAATTTTACAAATGAGTGAGTAAATAACTTGTCAGAATCACAGTAAATATCTAAGGCAGTAATTAAAACCAGGGCTTCCTGGTTCCAAGTCTAGTACTATTAAGTCTCTTATGAGATTGCTCTTCTTCAGGTTAAATGTCTCCAGTTCCCTCAACCAATATCTATATGACAGCTTTAACAAAGTTCTTCACCATTTGCATCAATCTTTTCTGAAAACTCCAACTTAATAATTGCCTCCCCCTTTTTTAAAAAAAAATTAAGATTTATTTATTTTCATCCATTTGTACATGCTTATTTCCAAGTTACAAAATTTCCCTCCACCCTCCCTTCCCCTCATCAGGGAAATAATATTCTCCTTAAACTGTGGTACCTAGAACTGAATATAATACTGTAACTATAAATCTGATTTAAGAAGTTCAGAGTACAGAAATGCTATAATCTCCATATTCTTGGAAGCTATGCCTCTCTTTATGCAACCCAAGAACTTGTTACCTTTTTTGTCCGTTATATATCACATGGTTGACTCATTTTGAGTGTGAAGAACACTAATACTCCAAGATAATTTTTACCTGATTATGCAGGTTCTTTTTATTAGTGAAGGAAAAGATTTTTTATGTTAATTTCTATAGAATTTTTATCATTTTAAATATGGTTCGGTGCTCTGGCATGTCAGGAATTTTGTGTATCCTTACTCTATGTACAATGTTTTAGTTATCCAAATTTGTGGCATCAGATAACTTATATCTGATGTATATCCAAGTATATCTATATCCAAGTCACTGATAAAAATATAAAATAGTATAGGATCAATGACTAGGTCCTTGTGATACTCTATTGGAGACTTCCTGACACATCAACATTGAACTATTGAAGATTACTTTTAATAACACCAATGAGATATTGAAAAGAAAAACTTTGGAATCATTATAAGTAGGTTAAGTGTAATTGAAAAATCTTTTATAAAAACTTTTAGAAAGAAATGACTCCACAAATACTTCAGTCTTGCCAAATTGACCTCCTTGCTATTTCTTAGGCATGGAACCTCATATGCATATATTTATAGTACAGTTTATATAGTATACTATATATAGAACATATACACATATGTAACTACATATAAATGTATATATGCATGCATATTTTCATATATTTAGATCAGATAATAGTTACAAGATGATTTGATGAAGTCAAAAGCAACTAGAAATATTAGAAAAGGCTTCATATAGAAGTTAAAACTTTAACTGATTTGTCAGGAGGGAGTGCAATTATAAGGGGCAGCCAGTACAAAAAAACAGAGTGAAGAGATGACATCTTCTTCAAGAAAGTAATCTTACAACACTGTTTTGATCCTGGAGCCAGTAAATTCATAACCCTTTTGAATGAGCAATACTATGGGAATGAAAGAGATAAATTATAATGGGAAAAGCCTCATACGCCAAAGCATTTTTAAAGGCATTAAACAAATAATGTGAAACAAAAGTAAGTGCCCATTTATTGGGGAATGAATTCTCAAATTGTGTTATATTAATATAGTGGAAATATAATATCTTAACAATAATAAATAGGAAAATTTGGAAAAAATATGAAATAATGTTGTGCATAGTAAAGAGAAGCAATAATCATAATGATGGAAAGAGAAAAAACATGGAGAAACATCAGAATTTTAATCAATGCAGTAACCAAACTTGATGTGAATCCTTTTCATTTGAAACAGGTGATGGATTGATTATATGTTTAGAACGAAACAGATTTTATTCTCTTATTTGTTTAATTATGCTTCGTTGTTCAATGGATTTCAATTCAGTTAGGGGTAATCCTTGAATAGAATTAGTAACAGCAGAACAGTGAATGGATGAGATTACCAAGGAGGGATGTAAGAGAAAAAAGATTATGAAGAAAAATTTATGAAAAATTCCTTTTTGAGAGATTGAAAAGGGGAAGAAGAATTACTAAGGAAAGAGGGTGAAAGTGGTTAGATATAAAGGAGAAGAAATAGGAATGCATGGTGAAATGAGAACAAGTGAGTATCAGGGCAGATGGTGATCAGTGTTCAAGGAAGAAAAAAGATTGTATAAAAGACCTTAGATTTGGCTTTAAAAAGATTCAAATATGGCAAATGAAAAATAAATATTTAATTGGAATTAAGGGGAAGTTAATATAGTAATTCATATAGTAACAGTTATGTGATGATTACTTTCTAACCCTGTGTGTAAATCATTTTTCTAGCCTCTGGACAAATAAAGTAAATACAAAAAAATGCCATTTCCATCCTTCATCCTTTCTATTAATTCAGAGACAGACTACCTTTCCCAACAGTCAAAATTTTGTTCTGATGTTGAATGTGCTTTGGGAATGACAATGTGCGCTTAAATGCATAACTTTGGAAGTTTACACTTTGGAAAGAAAGGAATGGTGTTAAAAACTTAATAAATGTTAAAGAAGTGTTTGTTCATTTGAATTATGTTGAATATAGAAAAATCACCTCATTCACAAGGGACTTACTCCAGAGCAAACACAGGAACTTCCCCAAGTTCTCCCCAATCTACTCCAAATACCTTTAAATAATGACTTGGAACAAATTCTAAAGTAACAGAAGCCACAAAATTACAGAATGAAACATTTTTCCAGCTAATGAAAACTTGGAAGATTAGCCAGTAAAGGTCTGTGACACTAGGGTGAGAGAGGAAAACAGTGCAGCTTGACCACACCAGACAGACCAACCTCAGCAGTCCAGGAGAAGGACATAATGCAACTGGGTCAGTGTCAGCAGTGGTGGTTTCCAGACCTCTCAGCCCAGAGACTGGAGGATCAGGGTGAGAATAGAGTACAGACCTCAATAGCACAGAGCTGACCCTAGCAGTCCAGGAGAAGATCATGGGAGACACTGAATTAGCAGGGGCAGCTTCTTCCAGAGCTCTCAGCCTTCAGATGGTAGGGGAATCAGAAGGAGATTACAGGTGTCTCTTTGGTATCAGACAGAACTCTGTTGCTTTGTCTATAGTCTGATCTGTGCTTGTCAAAGTCCTTGGTCACAGTCCCAGGAAGAATGGGACCAGTTGTCCAACAGATCTTACTGACACAATAGAGGAGGAACCCTCTTCACAGCTCCTGGTCAGAAAGCAGTACCTGTACTCATTCACAGATAACCTCTCCTTAGATCATATCACCCTGGAAGAACTGAAAACTTCCAGATATCTAGAGGTAAACAGGTCCAAAAAATTTCCAAAACTTGAAAAAGATCTTCCCTACCCAGGAAGTAGAACCCTTCTTTAACAAAGAGTTAAAACTGAATTGTAGGCTGCGGAAATGAGCAAACAAGAAAAGAAAATAAATCTGACTATAGACAATTACTATGGTGATAGGCAAGATCAAAACATTCAGAAGATGACAAAGTCAAAGCTCCTACAGAAAAAAGTCTCCAAGAAAGCTATGAATTGGTCTCAAATCATGAAAGAGCTCCAAAAGGATTTTGAAAATCAAGTAAGAGAGGTAGAAGAAAAATTGGAACATGAAATGAGAGTGATACAGGGAAATAATGAAAAACAAGTCTGCATTTTGATGAAGAAGGCACAAAATACTGAAGAAAATAACATCTTGAAAGCCGGACTGGGGCAAATGAAAAAATGGTACAAAAATCCAATGAGAAGAAGGCTTTAAAAGAAAGAATTGACCAAATGAAAAAGGAAGTATTCTCAGTGAACAAATTAAGTCCTTAAACCACATAATTAAGCAAAGAAAAGCTGATGACTTTGTGAGAAGTCAAGAAACAATAAACCAAACCAAAAGAAAGAAAAACTAGAAGACACTATGAAATATCTCATTGGAAAAACAACAGATCTAAAAAAGAGATCTAAGAGACATAACTTAGGAATATGACCAAAAAGAAAGAATACCATCTTTCCAAAAATTATCAAGGAAAATTGTACTCATATTCTAAAATATTCCAAAATATTTTATTCTGAAATAAGTAGGTAAAATATAAATTGTTAAAAAATGCCTTGATAACTTCCTGAAAGATATCCTAAAATGAAAATTCCCCATAATATTTTAGCCAAATTTCAGACCTCCCAGGTCAAGGAGAAAATATTGAAAGTGGCCAGAAAAAAACAAAAACAAATTCAATCATGATAGACCACTGTCAGAATCACATAAGATTAACAACTTCTACATTAAATTATCTTAGGGCTTGAAATATAATATTCCATAGGAAAAAGAACCTTGGATCACAACCAAGAATCTACTACCTAGCAAAATTGAGCATTCTCTTTCAGGGGAAAAGATGGGCATTCTGTGAAATTGGGGACTTTCAAACTTTCCTGATGAAATGGTCAGAGCTGAATACAAAATTTGAACTTCAAATTCAAGATTCAAGTGAAGCATAAGATGGTCTGTGAACCAAGACAGTTGTGAAGGTCTTATAATAAAGAATGCTTTACAACCATAGAGAAAGAGCTGATGGTGTCTGAATTCAGATTAAAGCATTATTTCTTTTTTACTTAAAAAAAATACAACAGGAACATTGAATGATGATCAACTGTGATGGACTTAGCTCCTCTCAGCAGTTCAGTGCTCAAGGACAATTCTAAACTTGTGATGGAAAATAACATCCACATTGAGAGAAAAAAAAATCTATTGACTTTGAATTCAGATCAAAACATACTATTTTCACTTTTTAAAAATATTATATAGATATATTTTTCTTTTTCTTGTGTTTTTTCTCCTTTAGTTCTGATTCTTCTTTCAAAACAACTAATACAGAAATATGTTAAACATGATTATATGTGTACTTATATCAGATTGCTCACCATCATGGGGAGGTTTGAGGGAAAGAATAGAGGTAGAAAAATGTAGAACTTAAAACCTCACAAAAAGGTGCATGTTGAAAATTATCTTTACATTTAATTGAAAAAATAAAATAAATTAAAAATATATGCTTCTCTTGTTGATTGAGCAATAAAATGTATAAATCATAAACTTCATGACATATAAGAAACTAGCAAAAACATATAACTGAAACCTACTCTCCTATGGATATGTAGATAAGAATTGTAATTTCTAACAATTACATGAAATTTATTTTTCAAGTAATATACACATTAACACTAATAATGATACAATTCTGTGATTTCACCTTATGTCCAACAAATCAACAAAGACAAAAAGGAAATAATCAACTCTACTGGCATTCTGGAAATGCAGGAACACTGATGCATAATTGGTAAAGTTATGTAATGGGAAGTACATTCTGTAAAAAAAAAATAATTTGAAATCATTTTAAGAAAGTATCTAAAATGCCCATACCATCAAGAACCAAATATCATCAATGCTAGATATGTAACCCATCAAGAGCCAAATACATAAATAATGAAAAGAAAGGCTTTATAAACAAAAAATTTTATAGTATAATTGTATTTTTGATCTTTGTAGAATATTAAAAATATTTAAAAAGATGAATAATATTATAAAAACAAATGAATGGGAATAACTATGTTAACTAATACAAAGTGAAGGACATCTCTGCACAATATACTCCTCATTATAATAAGTAAAATGTGTAAAGTCTTACTGCCACTAAACTGGTTGGTGTGGTCCTCTTCAGATCAGATAACTTATTATTATTAAATATTAAACTGAATGATATTAAATAAACATAACCAAACTTGACATCTTCCTCCATTCCCCTTTTTTATTAAAAAAGAATCAAGTATGAAACAATATATTCAATTGTTGAAATCCTTTGTTGTTACTCTTTTTGTTGTTTGTCTATTTTCTAATTTTTATAAGGGATAGGGCAATGAGAAGAACATGCTAGCAAATGATATAAAACAAGACAGAAATGTTTTAATTAATAAAAAAGAAAATACTTTTTATATACTACCATCCACATGAAGGGAAATAAATGTAAAACATTATATTAGCTTTCTATTTAGTGTGTCTACTTGACTGAGTTGCACATATATTTGGTGTAAAGTGCAGGAAGTATAGTAATCCAAGTAAAAGTAGTCCATGGCCTCATATATCACAATGTAGAGGTAGATAGTTATGGACTGAATATGGTGAGTCTCTGATGAATGTTTCTTCTATGGATAGAAATGGAAATGATTTGAGGTGAAACTGATTGTGCTAAGGAAACTTTCTATAGTAAATCATCATAAAAGAGGGTATACCTATAATTTATTTATGTGTTTTCACAACAGCCTCATAAATCTTGTTATTTCTTTGTCCAGAAGGAAAATGAATCAAATAGCAAGTAAATAAGTTTGCCACCTCAGCATAGCAACATGGCAAAAAACACCTTAATCTATGACATTGCTGCCTGATGGTTAATCTACTAGGCTGTTTGAATTCTTTCACATGGTAATAGAATTTTAAAAATGTATTAATATTGAGTAGAATAATATCATCTGAATATACTTTGCATATAATAGATTCTCTATGACTATTTGTTGCATTGAATTATAACTTTGTATCAGCAAAACAATATTTTGAAGATATTTTATGTTAAATATTTTATGTTCTTTCCATGATTTGACAGTGACTTTCACATTATGCTATTTAAGACCTAGGAATTTTTAAATACATAGGTCAATGGGTATTTACCTTTAACTATTTGACTAGATGAGTTTTTGTTCAATCATTTTAGCCATGACCAACTCTTCATGAATCCATTTGGGTTTCTTGATAGATAATGGAGTGGTTTGCCATTTCTTTCTCCAGTTCATTTTACAAGTGAAGAAACTGAGATAAGCAGGGCTAAGGTATGCACCCAGAATTACACAGCAAGTAAAAATTTGTGGTTGGATTTGAATTTAGGCCTTCCAGACTCCAGTCTCTATCCATTGCATCACATAATATAGAAGTATAACATATTTATTTAAATTAATGACTTTAGTATTCTTGTAACCAATTTCAAATTTCATGTAGTGCCATTAAAGCATTCTTTATTGTACAAACAAAAATTTGACTTTGTTTTGGACAGAGAATTAACTGGTATGTTTCTATTCACATTGTAGCTTGTCTTGTGGTACACATATAAAACTGGATATGAATAAAAACAGAAAAACAAAATTAGTGCAAGATGACTTGTTGTCCTGGAAGTGAGAATATTAAAAAGGGGCTTTCAAATACTGTCTAATAATTAAAAACAACAACTCCCAAAATTGGAAATATTTCCATCTGGTGAAGCTAAGAGATACAAATAATAATTCAGAATTTTTATTCCAAATCTCATGCATATCGCTAGGTTGATGAATTTGATATCTGATAGATTTGTTTTTATATGAATAAAGTTAAATTTGAGTATGGGTTAATATTTCTTTTCTTTTCTTTTTTGAAGATTTCTTGTTCATGACAGAAGTAGTAAGATTATTAGGATGATGTTGCACTTTATACTCTCAGAAGACCTTGCCCTGTCTGGGGCTCAGCAACTACAAATTACTGGCTGAAAATTGTTCATGAAATTTATAAGACAGCTACACAATGTCCCTATCTTGCTGACCTTTTCAGAGTTCTTTAATTGGACTAAGTGGGTATTCTTTTTCTGTCCTAATTCTAAGCTATGGCAAATGGATAAAGAGATGACAGAACCTTTAAAAGGTCACAAAGATTCTGATGGGAAGAGAGTAAGGCAAAAACAGGCAAAGAAAAAATATTGTTCTTGAAATAATCATCAATCACTAAGGTTTAATCATCCAGAAGAAAAAAAAGACTTTAATTTATTTTTATCATTACTCTTTTGGAACACAAAACTTCACCAAAGTCCAACATTTATTGGTTATTTATGGTCTGGTGGTGAAACTAGTTGTAGAAATTGCTATAGATTCCATCAAATGGGAAAGATCTGTAATAAGGTTCTAGTGATAGGCCCTATGTTTGTTGCTTAAGGAAAAACCTATCTAAAAATCAAGAAACTCATCATGTCACCAGTTATATGGTAATGAGTTTTTTCCTCTCTCATGAAAATCCTTGAAGACCTTCTACTGAGTTTTCTTCCTTGAAGAAAAGCTTGTTGAAGAAAGGTATACTCATACAATAAGAGACACAGATTCTCTGAGGAGAATAATGTGTAGTTATCATTACTTTCCAGATATTTGATAGCAAAGATATGTGTTAATCTCAGATAACTAATCAGAAATAAGGATGTATCTGAGATAAACATATATCTTTGCTATCAAATATCTGGAAAGTAATGATAACTACACATTATCTCCTCTAAATTCATAATAGACTTGTAGTATTGCTATAGTTTGTATAACTTCAGAGATGCAGATCACAACCTATCCATGATAACTTTTGTCCTCTGTTATAGAAGAAGACCATGACATCAGGGAAGTGATTCCATGACAAGCTCATGAATCAGATTTGAGTGAGAGGGTGCTGTGCTGTGCTAAGTCACCAGCCTAACTTTCTCCTCCAGAATCATCTGGGTTCAATGGTCAGATATGAATCAGGATGATTGGAAATGGCTGCTCTGCTAAGTCCTTCCACAGCTTCTCCTCTAGGCATCTACTCAACACCTTGAGATGGTGTTGGAAATTTATATGCCTTGCTTAACATTGTGAATTCCAGTACAGCATACTTATAATTCATCAGGATCTCTCACTTTCTCTACATGACCAATTTACTTCTTTTATCGGTCTTATATTTTTTGATAACCATTATGTTATTTCATGTAAACAAATCCTTGATAATACATTACTGCCACCATATTTACTTCCCATGGAAGTTCTTTCCATGACCTCCTGGAAGAATTGCAATTATTCTATTTCTCAAAGATTGTAGCATTCCATGTTTAATTGTCAGATATCATTACTAAAAGAGTAGGAACAAGGACCAGAAATGCCATTTAGTAGCATGGGAATGTTCCAAGTAAGGAAATTCCCATTACCAATACAGGAATCCACTTTCTTTGCTAATTATGCTTTTAGACATCTGTCTGGGGAGCATTAAGTGACTTGACTGAAGTCTCACAGATATTAAGTGCCAGAAGTAGGACCTGAAACCAAGTCATCCTAGTTTTAAGTTCAACTTACTATCCATTGCTTCATACTTCCATTAGAAGAATAATGGTAACAAAATGATGCAGTATAGTGCAATAAAATATAGTTCATCATCTTTTTTCCTGTTTAATGCTAGAAATATTGTCTACTTGCTTACACAAATATCAGATTCCCACCCTCATTATAGTAAAAGGAGAGATATTACTGTTCCCACTTTATACATGAGGAAACTTTAAAAAAAATACTGCTTTGCCTAAGATCACACAAGTTAGTGACAGTCAAAAGAAAAACACAGCTACACCGATTCTTCTCACTATATCTGACTGGCTATGTAATTACTCTTTTTAAGCTTCTGAGTGAATTAAATTCAACTGAACTGGTATAAAATAAGAAAATATGTATAGAAGAACCCTTTCACTATTTTTTTTATATGGTCAAAAGTACCATTTGATTTCAAACCAAAAGAATCCCAAAAGTCAATAGGGATCTCAGAGTTCAAATTTCCACCTAATGCCTGAATAAAGGATTCCCCATTACAAATATCTGTAAAGGAGAACCTGTCACCTCTCAAATAAGCCCATTCCACCCTTAGATAAAGTTATTTGCTGCTCCTCTAAATACTGTATCTGATAACTAGAGCAAAGGTTACTTGGGGTCAAAATGAAAGAAAAAAATGAGAAAACAATTTTTCCAAGACACAATTATGCAGCTAAATATAAAAAAATCTAAAAATCCCCTGAACCATATTTGTCAATTTCCAGTATAAATTGAAAATGTTGGCACATGTATTGAGCTGATCAGAAACTCAAGGAAAGAAATAGTGTAAGAGGACCAGACAGAATTTAATTGGGGGAAAATACTACTCAAAGCTTAGACAGGTTAATGATATGAACAATACGATAATATAAATTATAAAACTTATAAAAATGCATAAAAAGTTGGTGAGGCAAAATTCTCCTTTCCAACTTAAAGTAATCTAATTCGAATAATAAATATTAACTCTATTACACAAAAAATACTAAAGGAGATAGAAAATTAGTTTTCACACAATTTTTGCCTAAGCTCAAGGTCTACTAGAGTGATAGAGTAATACACATAAGGCTTTTATAAAATAGTGCAAGAAAGTACTTGAAAGAGGTACAAAAGGGTACTATTCAAACATGGGAAATTTCATTACTGTTTGTGAGAATCAGAGAGGGTGTTATAGGGAGATAGCATTTCAGTTAGTCCAAAGAAAGAAAAGAATTTCCGTAATTTGTGTGTGTGGGGGAGGGGGACAGGTACACATATAAGAGAATGTGAATCGATTCTTGTGACATCTTGCTTCCATTCCCCTTATATACTGACAAGATTATAGTTTTTAATATAATTGTGCACATCTTATTTTGCTAATTAGAGTCTAAGTTTCTTGAAGGAAGGGAATTCCTTATTCATTTGATATCTAAGTTAAGACATATTTATTAAATGTCTACTAAGTTCTAGGAACTGAACTAAGTTTCTAAGAGTAATTTAAATATACTAATCGTTCAACAAAGGACAAATATAAAGTGGAGACATTAAAGAAAAGTGACAAGAATTTCAATTCATTCCCCCAAAAGGTGAAGTTTGCAAAAAAAGGAAGTATAATGTATATTTAAAAGTATATTTAGAACAAGAAAAATGAGCAAATATGAAGGTATTTCGTGAGAGAGGAGATATGATAGAGCAGCTAGAAATATAAAAGGTAGGAATGCTCAGCTCTTATATTCTGTCCATCTTGTTTAGCAAGTAGAATAAAGATGAACAGAACAAATATCATTAAGAGAGACTCTTTAACTTTTTTTTCAAGGTGCAAAGGTTGCAGAGAAAAAAAGAGAACTAAGATTCTGGATCCAGACAACTTTTATCCCTGGGGGGAACTAAATGAATTTACTCTTGGAATCATGGCTATACTGCAGATAACATCTGATAAATCATGAAGAATGAGAGAAGTGCTAGCTACTTAAAAAGTAAAAAATATCCATTTTCCAACAAGAGAACAGAACTAGTCAAATTTCCCAGTTTCCTACAACTAAAAAAACACTAGATTCTAATAATTATCAGTTTTACTAGAAGTAGAAAGAACTCTGGACTAAGTGAAAGGCAGGAATCCCGAGTTCAATGATTATATTTTACTCCCCACATGACCTTGACTAATAACATATATCTTCAGGTTTGTTTCTTCATGTGCAAATTGAAGAGACTAGATAAAATAATCTCTAAGGTCTAATTAAATTCTTAGATTTTAAAGTAAATTTATTAGAGAGCTCTTCCATAATTCTAGAACAGACCATATGGTATAATGAAAAACAAAATCGATGAAACTCAAACCAGGAACGATCTAGGTTTGAATGCCAAATCTTAACACTTCATTGGTTAAATCAATTAATCTCAAACTCATTAAATTCACATGCAGTTAATTTCATATAGTAGTAATGTGTTTTGTAACTCTTACAAGATCATATAAATGTCAGTTATTATTGTTGTTTTAATGAGGCAGATAGGTGCCTAGTGGCTAGAACTTTTGATCTTGGAATCAGGAAGACAAATTCAAATTCAACAAAGCGGTGTGACCCTGGGTAACATTCTTTTTTTAAATTAATATTTTATTTGTTTTCCAATTATGTACAATAATAGTTTCTACCAATCATTTTCCTATAAGGTTTTGAATTTTACAAACTTTTCTCCACCCTCCTTTTGCCTCCCCTCCCCCCGAGAAGGCAGTCTGGTGATCTTTATATTGTTTCCATGCTATATACATTGATTAAAATTGAATGTGTTGGGGGAGAAATCATATCCTTGAGGAGAAAATGAAATATCAGATATAGCAAAATTATGTAGTACATAAGACAATTTTTTAATTAAAAAATTGTAGGTAATAGATTTTGATCTTTGTTTAAATTCCACAGTTCTTTCTCTGGGTACAAATAGTATTCACCATCGCAGGTTCTCTAAAATTGTATTGCACTGATAGAATGAGCAAGTCCAATAAGATTGATCATCACCCCCATGTTGCCATTAGGGTTTACAATGTTTTTCTGGTTCTGTTCATGTCATTCAGCGTTGTTTCATATAAGTCTTTTCAGCCTTCTCTGAATTCCCATCCCTCTTGGTTTCTAATAGAACAATAGTGTTCTATAATATACATATAGCACAGTTTGTTAAGCCATTCCCTAACTGAAGGATATTCACTTAATTTCCAATTCTTTGCCATCACAAACAGGGCCACTCTGAATATTTTTGTACAAGTGATGTTTTTAACTTTTTTCATAATCTCTTAAGGGTATAGACCCAGTTGTGTTATTGCTGGATCAAAGGGTATGCACATTTTTATTGCTTTTTGGGCATAATTCCAGATTGCTCTCCAGAAAGGTTGGATGAGTTTGCAGCTCCACCAACAATGTATCAGTGTCCCAGATTTCCCACATCCCCTCCAACAATGACCATTGTCCTTTCTGGTCATACTGGTCAGTCTGAGAGGTTTGAGGTGGAACTTCAGAGTTGCTTTAATTTGCATTTCTCTTATAAGTAATCATTTAGAGCAATTTTTCATATGACTAAGGATAGCTTTGATTTCCTCATGTGTAAATTACCTTTGCATATACTTTGACCATTTTTATAAATTTGACTCAGTTCTCTATACATTTTAGAAATGAGTCATTTGTCAGAAATACTAGTTGTAGGAGCAACTAGGTGGTGCAGTGCATAGAGCACCAGCAGTGGAGTCAGGAGGAGCTGAGTTCAAATTTGACCTCAGACACTTATTAATTGCCTAGCTGTGTGACCTTGGACAAGTCACTCTTAACCCCATTGCCTTAAATAAATACAAATTTTTTAAAAAAGAAATACTAGTTGTAAAAATTGCTTCCCAATTTATTATGTTTCTTTTGATCTTGGTTACAGTCATTTTGTTTGTACAAAAGCTTTTTAATTTAATATAATCAAAATTATCTGATTTGTTTTTAATAATGTTCTCCATCTTCTCCTTGGTCATCAACTACTTCCCTTTCTGTAGATATGACAAGTAAATTATTCCTTGATCTCCTAGCTTGCTTATAATATTGTCTTTTATGTCTATATCTTGTACTCATTTTGACATTATCTTGGTATAGGTTGTGAGATCTTTGTCTAATACAAGTATTTTCCATACTAACCTCCAATTTTCCCAACAGTTTTTAATTGAAGAGAGAGTTCTTATCACAGAAGCTGGACTCTTTGGGTTTATCAAACAGCAGATTGCTATAATCATTTCCTGCTCTCTCTTTTGCACCTAATCTATTCCACTGATCCACCACTTCATTTCTTAGCCAATACTAGACATTTTTGATGAATGATGGTTTATAGTATATTTTTGGATCTGGTACACCTTCTGCCTTTTTAAAAAAATAAATCCCTGCATATTATTAACTTTTTGTTTCTCTATATGAATTTAGTTACAATATCTTCTAGTTCATTAAAGTAATTTTTTGACTGATTGATAAGCCACTAAATAAGTAGATTAATTTAGGTAAAATTGGCATTTTTATTACATTAGCTTGACATATACATGAGCAATTGATGTTTGCCTAGTTATTTAAATCTGATTTTATTTGTGTGAAGAGTGTTTTATAGTTAGTTTCATAGTGTTTCTGAGTCTGCCTTGGCAGGTAGACTCCAAAGTATTTTCTAATGTCTGAAGTGATTTTAAATGATATTTCTCTTTCTAGCTCTTGCTGCTGTATCTTGATAGTAATATATGAAAATGCTGAGGATTTATGTGAGTTTATGGTATGTATTCAAACTTTGCTAAAGTTGTTAATTGTTTCTAGTAGTTTTTTTGATTATTATTTAGGGTTCTCTAGATAAACCATCATGTCAGCTGCAAAGAGTGAGAGCTTGGTTTCTTCCTTCCCAATTCTAATTCCTTCAATTTCTTTTTCTTCTCTTTTTGCTGAAGCTAACATTTCTAATATAATATTGAATAGGAGTGGTAATAATGGGCATCCTTGTTTAACCCCTGATCTTTTGGGGGAATGCCTCTAGCTTATCCCCATTGCATATAATGCTTGCTGATGGTTTTAGATAGATACTGATAATCATTTTAAAGGAACAATCTATGTATTCAACATTCTGCAGTGTTTTTAGTAGGGAATGAGTGTTGTATTTTGTTAAAGGCTTTTTCAGCTTCTACTGAGATAATCATATGATTTCTGTTAGGTTTGTTATTGATATAGTCAATTGTACTAACAGTTTTCCTAATATTGAATCAACTCTACATTCCTGCTTGGTCATAGTGTATTATTCTAGTGACAATTGCTATAATTGCTTTGTTAAGATTTTACTTAAGACTTTTGCATACATATTCATTAGGGAAATTGGTCTATAATTTTCTTTCTCTGTTTTGACTCTTCTGGGTGTAGATATCAGCACCATTATGGTGTCATAGAAGGAGTAGTCTGAGTTCTGTCTTTACCTATTTTTCCAGAGTTTATATAGAAATGGAATCAATTGCTCCTTAAATGTTTGTTAGAATTCACTTGTGAGGGGCAGCTAGGTGGCATAATGGGTAAAGCACTGGCCCTGGAGTCAGGAGTACCTGGGTTCAAATCCGGTCTCAGACACTTAATAATTACCTAGCTGTGTGGCCTTGGGCAAGCCACTTAACCCCATTTACCTTACAAAAACCTAAAAAAACCCCAAAGAATTCACTTGTGAATCCATCTGGCCCTGGAGATTTTTTCTTAGGGAGATCAATGATAGTTTGTTGAATTTCTTTTTCTGAGATTGGGTTATTTAGGTATTTAATTTTCTCTTCATTTAACTTGGGCAACTTATATTTTTGTAAATTTTCATCCTTTTCATTTAGATTATGAAATTTAGTGGCATACAGTTGTGCAAAATAATTTGGAATTATTACTTTAATTTCCTCCTCTGTTATGAATTCACCTTTTTCATTTATGACACTAGTACTTTGGTTTTCATCTTTCTTTTTTTTAGTTAAATTAACCAAAGGTTTATCAATTTTATTGGTTTTTTCATAAAACAAGCTCTTGATTTTATTAATTAGTTCAATAGTTTTCTGGCTTTCAATTTTATTAATTTCTCCTTTGATTTTTAGAATTTCTAATTTGGTATTTTTCTTTCTCTAAGTTGCATGATTAGTTCATTGATTTCCTCTTTTGCTATTTTAATCATATAAGCAGTTAAAGATATAATTTATCCCCTAATATCTGCCTTGGCTAAATCCCTTAAGTTTTGGTATGTCTCATTATTGTCATTGTCAAGGGTGAAATCATTAGTTCTTTCTATAATTTGTTGTTTGATCCACTCATTCTTTAAAATGAGGTTATTTAGTTTCCAATTAGTTTTAGGTCTGTCTCTCTATGGCCCTTTATTGCACATGATTTTTATTGCATTATGATGTGAGAAGGAAGTATTCACTCTTTCTGCCTTTCTGCATTTGATTATAAGGGTTTATACTCCAGTACATGGTCAATTTTTGTGTAAGTGCCATGAACTGCAGAAAAAAGTATATTCCTTTCTATCCCCATTCAATTCCCTCTAAAGGTCTACATTGTATAGGTTTTCTAACATTCTATTTACCTCCTTAGCTTCCTTCTTGTTTATTTTATAGTTTCATTTACCGAAATCTGAGTCAGGCAGGTTGAGTTCTCCCACCAGTAGAATTTTGCTGTCTATGTCTTCCTGTAGCTCATTCAACATCTACTCTTAGAATTTGGATGTTATACCACTTGCTGCATACATATTTAATATTGAAATTGCTTCATTGTCTATGGTACCTGTTAAGAGGATATAGTTTCCTTCCTTATCTCTTTTAATGAAATCTATTTAGCAGCTGCTTTGTCTGAGATAAGGATTGCTACTGGATAACATTTTAACCACTGTCTCAGTTTCCTCAACTGTAAAATGAGAATAATAGTAGCACCTATCTCCTAGGGGCATCATGATGATCAAATGAGATAATACAAAGAAAATGCTTAGCATACTGTCACCTAAGTACCAGAAAAGCTTGCTTCTTTATATCTTTCCTAAATATAAGTGTTTAAAACATTTATAAATAGGTAAAAACCTAAGATTCAACAAACATTCATTAAAAACTAATATCAGTCTAATATTTTTTTTGTGAAAATTGACTATACTGACAGGTTCATAGAATGCCATAGATATGTTAACCTTGGTTTTACTAAAGTTGGATATGAAATCCTTGTGGGACTGTTTGTAGCGTAAAATACTGTCTTCCTTCAGTTCTACAGAATGTTGATAAGATGCTGTGATAATCCAACTAGGTGGTTTAGTTCATTGAATGCAAGATCTGAACTTTACATAAGATGGTACCTAAGCAACCATGGCAGACCTTGCAGTCACTGTATTCCCCAGGACATGCATGACTGGCAAAACATTTCTAAGTGACCATATTATCTCCATTAACCACAAAATAACGTTCACTCTGCAAATTCCTTAGTTGTTTGTTTTATATTACCAAGCCAGTGAGGCAATGGAAATCCTGAGGTAGCTTTGAATAACAATTTACAACAGAGGTCCCAATTTAACCTATAAAAGAATCTGATTTCAGTATCTTGATCTTGACTCTGGCAGGGCAGGCAGGTGATGCAGTGTCTAGAACACCAGTTCTGAGTCAGGAGGACCTGAGTTCAAGGCCAGTCTCAGACACTTGACATCTACTAGTTGTGTGATCTTGGGCAAGTCACTTAACTCGGACTACCTCTCATCCAGGGCCATCTCCAGTTCTCCTGAATCATATTTGGTCACTGGACTCAGATAACTCTAGGAAGGAAAGCGAGATTGTTGACTTAGCACAGCTCTCTCAAATCCCTCCACTCAAATCCAATTCTTTTGCTTGTCAAAGCATCACGTCCCTGATGTCATAGTCTTCTAGAATGCAGGACAAACATTACCAATTCCTAAGGAGGCAGATAGGTAACACAGTGGATAGAAATGTTTTCTCAATAAGAGAAATGTCAATTATTTTATAATTTCTGATCCTAACATGATTTGATCATATATTGTATTGTACAAAAAGTTAACTGAAAAGGAAACTTGATTAAACATTTCTTCCTGGAAGCAATTATCTTAAAATATCTCTCTCCTAGTCCTTCAATAAATCATTTAACAAGCATTTATTTATTGTCTATTACATGTCAGCTCTGAGATTATAAAGAATTAAAAGTAAAAAATAATTCTTTCTCCTGTGGGGCTTTCACTCTATCTAGTGAGACAATATATGTACATGAGTGTATACAACAGAAATACAATGTAGTTTTGTCATGAAAAGTACTAGAAGTTTGGGGTTTCAAATAAATGCTTCATGCAGAAGATGTTATTTGAATTACATCTTGAGTAGAATAAGGAATTCTATGAGCCAGAAGTAAAGAGAAAATGTTCTAGGACCAAGAGTAGTAGTAGTAAGGGAAAGTCACTTTCTTACACTTTTAGATGTGAATAGGGAAAAATCCTGTCTCCAACTACCTTCACTTATTGGAAATGAATGGATGGAAATTTGCCTTTGAGAAAGTCATTTAACCTCTCTGAACTTGTTTGTTCAGCTATAATATGAAAGGAATTAATTAGATAGCCTTCAAAGTGTCTTCTAACTTTAGATTTGTGAATCAAAAAGAAAATATAAAAAGGAACGCATTTTGATTCTTTTTCTTGTGGAATTTCTTCAACATTGAGAATGAATCATGTGGATCCCAAATGAGATGGAATGGGTAATCATTTCCTTATGCCAGTTTCATCAGAAACTGCTTTTCCAGTCTCAACTCAGAGAGCCAGACAGCCAAGTCACCAGGCTACAAAGAAATTTAAGAAGTCTTTCATTATATGCTTGTGAACAAATTAGAGAATTCCAGACTGTATGAGAGTAGCTGACTAAACAACTCTCTGAAGCATTTTGGTTATTAGATAAATGTCAACCAGAAGAAACATTCCTAGAGGCATGTGATAATGTTAGGACAGTTACCCTATTTCAGTCTATGTATCAGTTAAAGCAATAAAAGGTAGAATTATTCAGATGACCCAACACTATTACTAATCTGCTTGTCAGAATCAGGATTCAAAAATATCTTGAAAGTTGGAACAAAGGGAAAATTTCAGCAAGATGAAATTGAATAAAGGCTAAAATTCTGCATTAATATTTTAAATCAGTTATAAGATGGGAGATACCTGAATTGATAGCAGTTCATTTGAAAAAAAAGTATATACATATACATATCTATCTATCATCTATCTATCTATCTATCTATCTATCTATCTGTATTATATAATACAGTCAATTCTCAAAATTCCCATGTAATTTCAAGCTTCCAGTGATTTTATTAGTTACTTCACTTTCCCTTTTTTGTTTACAACCAGGTACAAATTTTTCTACCAGTAATAAAGGAAAAAAATGAGAGGTTTAGTGTTCATGCTTGTGAAGTGACAAGTTGCTTCTGCTATGCTCCCATTCACTGAGACCTTAAGGAATCTCAGATGACTCATGAAGCTGACATCTCTGATATTTTATTTCAAACTAGAATATCGTTCATGGACAGAGTGTTGGAGGAACTGTTGAGACCTTGCCAGTTTCAGTGTATTCAGACAGCACCAATTAGTGTTTCAGGAAACTCTCCCTTGGTTTTCAGAAGTCAGCTAAACCCTCTAGGGTTTCAGAGCAACATAATATGGAGTACCACATCCTCATACTACCATCTGACACAGTAGAAGATAAGATTCAGGATTAAAACATTAGTTTAAGAATCTTATTTTCTAAATGATATTGTCAATTTCGAGCATTATGACAAGTGAATATTTTCTGAAATAATTTTTGAGGCATTAGCACAAAAAGAAATATAATTCTAGGTAATTACTAATGAAAAATGTTTAGCATGTTACCAATTTTATTTTGTATATTTCAATTTATAGGGTTATTGTGTTAGGGGAAAAGTGTGTTTTATCTGACAGTGTTTTATTATAAAAACTGGAGGCAGAAAAGTGTTTTTTCTTCACTCTCTAGTGAAAGACCACACATCTCAGTAGAGAGACTGTATTTTTTATTTTCCCAGGAATGTTAACCTCATGAAAACTGAGAGTTGACTGTATATAAAATTACTTATCAAACTTTAAATTATTTTACTTTCACAGAAATAAAGTAATCAGCCAAGGACAAGCCTCATTTAATGTAAAGAAGCGTCTGATGTCATGTTTCAAATCAGAGAGTAAAGAAAGCAATAGATGATAGAGGATAAGCATAATTCTTTTATCTTTTAGAAATAATAATTGATTTAATTCATTAGCTTAAATTTGATTTCATTAAAATATTTTCTTCAAATATGTATGGAGGAAAAACTGACTAGAGTATTATATAAGAAAGCAAGTTATCCATGATTATTTTGTATAATGTTCTTTAAAGTATAAAAATTGTTTCTATTTTAAAAGTAATCCTATTGATTCATATTTATTCACATATTCATCAATATTTTATGGAAATCTGTTGCCAGTATTTTAGTATCTAAAATGTTAAGACTTTCAACATTACCTATGGTACTTTTATATCAAAATATGATCAAAATATTTAAATTTACTAATGTATTCTTTTAAAATACTTTTAAAATTCCAAATTAAAGATCTTTCTTTCAAAAGAATAAAATTATAGTTTGCAACAAAGTTTAGATTCAAAATTTCTAAGCAGAGTTTGATTTCAGAGAAGTAAAGAAAATGTATGCACAACACAAATAGAAAATGTTTTCCAGTTGCTTTAGGATCAATGGAAGAATAAAAATGGAATATCAAACAGAAGACAGAATAGCAAGTGATTTGTTTTTTTGTTATCACTTTTATTCATAAAGTGGATATTCTACCTGGTAATAAAGAATTCAGGACAAAAAGAAAAAAAAACATGAGAATAAGGCTTTGAACTGCTAAAAGATAATATATGTTGTGCCTCAATTCATACCTGCAGGTTATAAGTCAGGGGGCTCCTTATTCAAAGATTTAAAGTTGGAAAGAACTTTAAGAGATCATATATTTCAACACAGTGTTATAGGGGATGAAACTGAAGCTCCAAAAAGTTGAGTCTTTCTCAGTCATGTAAGTAGCACATAGTAGAACTGGGTTTCAGTCCAAGTTTCTCTGAAACCAAATTCAATATAATTCATTACATCAGACTGCCTTTAGATACAATATTTAGAGGTTTTAGCTAGTTATTGCAAAACTTGCTGTTTTGGATGCAATCCTGTCAGTGAAACATGAAAAAGTAAAACGCTAATGTCTTTCTTTCAGAGATGATCCAGTTTATAGATTTTCTAATCAGTATAAGTTTTCAGAGAGTTGAAAGCCACAAGACAGTCTAGAATAAGGATATGATTATGGATCCAGTTACGGGCTAAGTGTAAGTAGGTGGACATTTAGAGAAAATAAAATGTTGGTCTGTAAATTTCAGTCATTATGGTAATTTACAGGATGTGGGGTCAGGAAAACTTTGATTCAAATACAGCCTTTGACATTCACTAGCTCTGTGATTCAGTCAGGTCCTTTGAAAAGTTGCTAAGAATGCAGCCAGGGCTTGTGACCTACCAAGGACTATTTTTTATTTGTGCCTCTCTCATAGTTTCTTTTATTAAAACTTTAAAGTATTTGCTGTTAATCTATGTCAGGGATTGGTAATGTTCTAGAAATAGAATTCAAACTCCCACATGCCCCCTCATTTTGGGGGGGGGCTTGTGGAAGTATGGGCAATAATGCTTACAGCACAGAGGTACCAAAGGAATTCTATCTTCTTTCCAAAATATCCCGTCTGCACTCTGGAAATTTAAGATTCCTTTGAATTAATAAGCTCTTCATTTAAAATATAATATTCCTCAAGAGAGTTGTTAACGTGTTGCTTATTTAAAATTTAGTATGAATTATATAATGAGAAGGCATGACTTAGTACACAGAGATTCATTGTTGAAGCCAGGAAGACTTGGGATCATGTCCTGCTAGCATTCTAAGACAACTCTTGATTTTTTTTTTTTTTTTTTGCAGGGCTAGGTAATTATTAAGTGTCTGAGGTCGGATTTGAACTCAGGTACTCCTGACTCCAAGGCCAGTGCTCTATTCACTGCGCCACCTAGCCGCCCCTTAAGACAACTCTTAACAGGACTCTTTAACCTGGATTTCAGTGAATTTGTTGTTTTACACCTCTTTGGTAGCTGTATTAGAAAATAATTGGTTTAATTGATAATCATATATTTTATTTTATGAATTTAACATGTGCTGAAAGACCATAGGTTTCATCAGATTACAAATGAGCCTCATCACACAAAGTGGTGAAGAACTCTTGCAAAGATTATATAAATTCCATGGAAGTTGTTGATCTTCTTGGTTTGAGGGAATGTTTTCTTTCAGGGGGTCCCTATATCACATGAACCAGAGAGAATACAGAATGATCATGGGATACTCTCTGGATAGCAGTGAAAGAATGTCCAGAGGTAATAGAAGAGTAGCTAAAAGAAACATGGAAATATCACAAGACAAATGGTTCTTATTCTTTCATTTTGTTTACAACCAACAGTTGCCATTATAATCACTGAAAATCATCTCCTGTTACCTTTGTTGTGCCTATTAGTGAGATTGTTGATGAGGCCTTAACGTTTAGAGTCAAACAATCTGAGGGTTTAGAACAGGAAAAAATTAATTATAGGTTTGCTAAAATGTTTAAAACTGTAAGAAATCTTAAGAGAATAATTGAATTCAGTCAGGCAGAGTGACTTTCTGGGAGAAGTCATTTAGTGTCTGTCTTTCTCATTCCACAATTACAAAATAGGGATAATAATAATAACACATTTCTTCCTGGGTTGTTTCAAATATTTAATGAAATAGTTCTTTACAACTATATAAGTGGTATATATCTATATCTGTATCCATCTGTCTATCTGTCTATCTATCTATCTATCTATCTATCTATCTATCTATCTATCTATCTATCTATCTATAATTTTTTTAGAACTCTCTATATAACTAGTATAAGTTACCACAGTAACTTAATAAATATTTGTTAACTTCCTTTCTTCCTTAACTTGTCAAAGCAGTGTTTTTTTGACCTTGGATAGTCATAACTCCCCCCCTTTTTTTTAAGCTAGAGAATAATGGAATTTTGGCAATGAATGGGATTTGAGTTTTTCCAATCTATAATAATAATAATAATAATAATATTAGAATATCTATGAGACCATGTTATAGTTTACAAAAATATTTTATTAACATCTCTTTTTATTTCTCAAAATGTGAGAAAAGATTATTGTTATCTCTTTTATAGATTTTAAAACTGAGGTCCAATGGAGTTGTGACTTGAACCAGGTCACACAACTGGAGGTCTGTGAGGTGTGTATATAGTCTAGTCTTCCTGACAGTATAGTCCAACATTCTCTATCAATTGCTATAGAGGGCAACAAGGTGGCACTGACCTTGGAGTCAGGAGGACAGGAGTTTGAATCCAACCTCAGGCACTTACTAACTGTGTGCTTGTCTCAGATCCAGGATCACCTCCATTTGTCCTGATTCTTATCTGGCCACTGCACCCAGATGACTCTACCTGAGAAAGTGAGACTGGTGACTAGGTATAACACCTCCTCATTTAAATTCAATTTGTGTTTTTGGCATGGCATAATATCTCTGATGTCATGGTCTTATTCGAAAATGAAAGACAAACATTAATTAATACACTGCTATATATCACTTTCTCCATGTAGCCTCCTGACCAAGTCCTTCATTTCAAAAAAATGAGGAAACTGAGGCTTATGGATGTGAAGTAAACCTCCCCCGGGGCACAAGGTGAATGTCCACTCCAGTAGGACCAGGTCTTCTTTCTCTTACTTATTCCTGAGATTATCTTCTGAGTAATTTCCTTCTGCTTTCAAATATAGGTACAAAGGGAACAATTGGAGAAAATTATCTTCACACTGGGATTTGAGCATCAAAAATTTCATCTGTCAATTCTAACTGTAATGGAATGTGCACATACTAGAAGCTAATGAATGGATTTTGACTTTTATTCCTGTGACCACACTCTGAACATTTCACATATCTCACCAATATGACTGAGAAAGGAATAGCTCCCATCCCTGAAATTATCTCATGTGTATTTGATCGGTGATTATAACCAATTTGATAACTTCTTATAATATTTAATGCTGGTTATAGTATTTAATGAAAGTGCTACTAAAGGTTTTCACTAAAGTACCATCCAGAATAAAATAAGCTGAGAAGTTGCAGAAGGGTTTAATCTCTTTAATCAAAGTAAAAGTCTACTTTTCACTTAATTTAAGGAGAAGATGGGGAGTTGAGAAACAGTTAAGATAGGTTTCATGGCTGATCATTTGACACATATTATACTGAAGTATAACAAAGTTGTTGTTTCTTATTTTTTGTTATTTGTGACCGAAAAAAATCTTGAAATGAGAAATTTATTAGAACATCAAAAGATGTTGATTAAATAGATCTATAGCAAGTGACATTTTAATGTCTAGTTCTCAAATTAGAAACAATAGTTAGAATCATTTTATTTAAGAGAATTTCAATATATTTTTATGGCATTTTTCTCCCCTATAATTATTATGAAAGCCTCTCAAATTGCAAATGACTGAATAATGCAGTGAGATAGAAAAAATTAGGTTTGATTTAATAACCTTAGCTATCAAATTAATTGTCAGTAATTGGAAAGGCTTCAATTCAGATCTGGTTTGTAGAGTGATTAAGTATGATTTACATGATTTTCTGGTTTTAAAAAAGATTGGCGCTGAAAGAAAATTTTGCAAAATGAAACAATTAAGTATATCATAACAAAAAAGTGTTTCAAAACTTAACTACCCATTGTGAGAAAATTAAATTTCATTGAAAGCATATGGTTTTTAGATTATCTAAACATTTTTGGGAGGGGGGCTGGAATGAATTATATCACTGTAATATTTATTATTTTCTCATTTCTTCCCTTTATTTGCATATTGTTTATTAATATGTAAATTCTTATATGTAGAATTTAGTAGATGATTAGTCAGATGATAGAATTATAGAAATATTAGAATTGAAAGTTATCTTATATGTTAGTCTCCATTTAATGTCAGATCTGGAAGTGTTTTTAGGCATTATCTAAATCATGAGTTCTTAACCTTTGTTCTTTCTTAGAGGGATATTAGCAATTGCTGACCCATACCAAAGACTAAAAACAGCAAGAAATTTTACTTCAAACAAATAAAGAAAAAATTTAGGAACTGACACTCGAAGAGGAAGTAGAATAATAATTTTTGTATTTACTATTTACTCTTCTTCTTGACATTAGCCTATGGACATAAGCTTATGTTTTTATGTTTGAATTGAATCATCCATAAATATTGCTATAAGGGACTTAAAGAATACTTATAGGTCTAGCTATCTTTATTGTTTGTATTATGATTTTATTGGAAAGACCTCAAGACAATTTATTCTGAATGTCTGCAACTTGCCTGAGATAAGTCAGGATATAGTCCAATCAGGAACATTGAAGTTAAAGAATAAAATAAGAGAAACAATTATAATATGAAGTTAAATTTTCAGATGGGTTAGAACCACATAAAGCTTAAGAAACAACTAGTATTCAAGATCATGGCCATAAACATGGAGATCAACCTAAGGAAAAGAGAGAAAACAAATTGAGATGAGGTGAAAAAGGAAATATGTTACTTTTTTTGTGAGATGTGGGACCTATAGAGCATAAATACCTGGATGAATCTGATCACAACAAATAGGACTAATTAGCCAGTCTGATATTGCACTGAGCTCTGTTGTTCTAACAAATGCATGATTTCAGGTTTAATTTACTATTTACTTATTGGCCACGGGTCATGCTCTTAAAATAACCATTTGTCATCTAGATGTATGTGATAATGGCTAAAAATAGTCTGAGTGAAAGCATATGGAAGGAAGAGTAGAAATCTGAAAGAGAATTTTTTAATTAGATGAAAGATCAATATCACCACCTGCAAAAACTAATGACAGTATATAATTTCTTGTACTATAAATGAGAGGGAGGGAAATAGTTTTTTTTTCACATATAGGGCATAAGCCATTAAATTATGTTCCATCTGAAAAGAATTTTAGGTCAACCTAGATGCTAAGGGAAACAGTTGTTTTGGGAGTTAGTATGGAAGCAGATCTCAACTTGAGAGGAATATGACTGGGCAGTTTTCCTAGATAAAAAAAATAGTTTGCTTGAATAATGGCATTTTCCCTAAATTTTTAGATTGTAAAGACAAAGGTGAGTCAGATCATTGATTTTTTTAAAATTTATTTTGTTTTGGAGTGGTGTATGTGTTTGTGAATGTGTATGTCAATGTATGTGTGTGTGTGTGTGTGTGTGTGTGTGTGTGTATGAAGGCTATGTTGACATAATATATGTTCTTCGCAGTTCACATCTAATTTCTGAGGACCAGTTCCCTCACCAGTTAGAGGACATAATTCCAGAGGAATGTATGATATCAGTCTTGAAATTATCAACATGTTACACTGCTTCATTTTTGAAAAGAATCAATGAGTTCACAAGGTAAGGTCTTGAATTGTGCAT
Organism: Macrotis lagotis; assembly: GCF_037893015.1. Lineage (NCBI taxonomy): Eukaryota > Metazoa > Chordata > Mammalia > Peramelemorphia > Peramelidae > Macrotis > Macrotis lagotis. The sequence goes on from NC_133666.1 coordinate 356,764,977, forward strand.
GAACTGAAGAGATACACAAATTCATCAGTCTCACATTTTCTTCCAGAGTCATCAAAGTCCAGTTACAAGACAGAAGTCAAGATGACTGGCAAAGACAATGATGAATGGTTGACTTTGTCATCTTTGATGTCTGATGAAGCTCTAAGTTCCCCTTAGTGCCTGTTTCAGCTGTCTTCACAAATTATTCTCATCTTTCTATTCCATGGGAGAAGTATTTACCCACTTGGGGTTAACACCATCAGTTTTGAGGCCTATTGTTACCCTCATTCTGGGTTAGCTTGTCAAGCAAAATTGTTTACCATAGTGTGCATGCTTTATATGCTATGACTTCTTTGAGATGATATACTCTCAGTATAAATAAGACAGGACAGAATCAGAACATACAATCTTCTGAGAGAGACCAATAAAAGTTTTGATTCTGTCTCCAGGAATAAATTATTTATAACACAAAACTATTAGATAGTGTTTCAGAAGTAGTTTTATGACTCAGTGGATAGAGTTCTGGACTTGTCCTAAGAAGATATGAATTCAAATCTGACAGTAGGTAACTATTAACTATATGACCCTGGGAAAATCACTTAACCTCTGTTTGAATTAATCTGCTAGAGGAGAAAATGACAAACTACTTCACTTTGCCAAGAAAACCCATGAATAGTGTGGTCCAGGGATCACAAAGATTTGGACAAGACTGAGTGACTTAACCAAAATGAACAGTGGTTTCTTTCAGTTATCTCAGTCCAGGGTAATTCTTTCACCCCTCTCCTGAGAGTATACTGGGCTCATTGTGCCCTAATATTTCTGTTATATCTCCTTTTCCTCAGTTGAAATTACTTTAAAAAAAATCTACTGAAGACACTTCTCTTACAGCTTGCCATTTTAGAAAAAGTGCTCTTTGCTTGGGAAATGATGGGATATGGTTTTTGATTACAGGATATAGCAAAGGTAACCACATTTTGACATTAACATTTTTATCACCATCTTAGATTTTAGACTTCACTATAGAGAAGTTTTTTATGTTGGAGGTAGAAGTTATTTCTCAAGTAAGTAATTTGGCATAGTATTGTTTGGTAAAGAGATATACCTTGATTCTGGCTTGGGGATCATTCTACAGAATTGTGGGAATTTCCTACTTCTTATGATGAGTAGGGAAGGTGGAGAGGATGAAGTTAAGAACAAACAAACAAAGGAAAGTCCTACAAAAATTGATATGGTAGTATTTAAAGGATATATCACTCATGCACACACATTATTTATACATATTCTTAAAACAGTTCTGGAAAATCACAACATATTTGTATTATTTTAGTGATTTTTCATCTATTTTATATGCATTTCTTTCTGGTATTGAAATTTGACCTTTACAATAGCAACTTATTGAATTTCAAAGAACTGTGGAAAGTTTTGCACAAATGGACAGGAGAGTCTACTCATTTTTTCACAAATAGGTAAAAATATCGGGAATATCTGGAGTTGCTAACATGATACAATTTCTGCAGAAGGGAAACAATTTGCTGAAAAATGGGAGAATAAACCAAGAGGCTGTGAAAAGCATTAAAGCCAAATGGCTATAAAGTAGATTCTACAGGGAAAAAGTTTAGTCATTAAGCTCTAGAGAAAAGTTCAAGAGAAAGAAAACTATAGGCTTTATGGATTCCTATAGGGAAAAAGTGAGTTCAAATTGTCTTAGTTTCATCTGAAAGATATTTACACTAAACTTATTTACTCTATACCCAAAGTATTGAGAGCCATTTCTCTGACACCAGGAGCACAATGTAAATAACATTCATAGGCATTTGATCCTTATATAAAACTAATAAGATATAACCTACTATATAAAACCATTGCCATCACTTAGTTACAGTGTCTGGAGGGGGGTAGTCTTGACTTAAATTTGAAGGTGATGGAAAATGAAAGACTGCTTGGTTGGGGAGACTGGAAAGGAAGAGAATGACATATATCCAGATCTATCTTTTTTCAATATATGTATCCTGTCATATAGCATATTATTTATGTTTATAAGTATACCCTGTGTCATTCCAATTAGCAAAAGAAACAATCAAAATTGAGTGATTGTTCCTTGGGGTAAGAATTAACTCCGGAGAAGCATGAGCCCATGATTAGAAATTTGAATACTTTTTTTTCCAGTTAAAGGGAAGGGGGAGGAAGGGAAAAGTGTGTGTGGAGAGTGGAGAACTACTTACATAATTTATAGGATTAAAAAACAAATAAGATCCCAACATAAACCCTACAGAAACTCTGAATTTTCATACTCCAACAAAAGCATGAGTTACAATTCAAAATCCACAGTACAAATCACTTTCTGAATTATTTGATAGTTTTGATTTCAATAAGTTTTTAATAACCATAATCATAATATTACACAATTTTAGTAGAATAAATCAGTTTAGTATAAATATTTTTCTGATAATGAGTCATGAAAGATTAAACTTGTTGGTTGGGCATTTAAGTTATCATGTCACTTGGGAGCAGCAAGATTTGAAATCAACTTCTAAGTCACATATCTTGAGCTGATATACTATCACTAACCTTTTGTCTCTTAGTCTCAGGAAAATAGAAGTGAGATCAGTATGTTCACTGACAAAAGTCCATTGCTGGGAGTAATTTCCTGTTCTTTTTCAGCTGGTCTAGGTGCTCAGGTGCAAAATTTAAACCCATGAATTTGTTAGCTATACATAATCCTTTTCATGGTACCCAAGAAATTAGACTTGTGTCATTTTTACTTTTCAATTCTAGGTGCAACAAGAAAAGTCCTAGACTTGGGAGTTTCACCATGAGAACCTTGATACCCACTCCAGTAACAGAGGAAAGTCATGAGAAACCTTAGTATGCTAACACAGGTGAGCTTTGAACTTGGAAAATAATGGGAACATTACTGCATAGAAATTGAGTTAAACTGCCTCTCTTCCCCAGAAACTAAAATGATATAAAGAGTGATTATGTTCCCTCTCCCCTCCAGGTATTGGAGAATTTGCATATTTGATGTAAATTTGCACCAAATAAATATCTTTTGTAAAAAAAAATCAATCTGACAGGTCAATAAATGGAAATAAGAGTACTAACATACTCTAAAATTGGAGGACTGTAATGGATGAAGGCTTTAGCCAGTTTCATAGATGAAAGCTCCCCATACCATAGGGAATGGTAATTTGAAAGTTTCCTTATTCCCAAATCTCGAGAACCCTGGGGTGGGGGAAGGAGTTGGAATAGAACACTTGGTTTGCAGAGTGGTCTCAAAGCAATCAACTTGATTCCACAAGCCAACCTTGTATTCTCTAGGTCTTTTAAACCAAGAGTAACTGAACTGCCCCATTCTATTCCTTTGATTTCTTTTTTTTTTTTAAATTTTGCAAAGCAATAGGTTTAAGTGATTTTCCCAAGGTCACACAGTTAAGTATTTAGTGTCTGATAGTTAAATTTGAACTCAGGTCCTTCTGACTTCAGGTTCAGTACTTTATCTACCACATCACCTAACTGCTCTCTTTTTTTGTATTTACCTGTACCTGCAGACCTGACTAAATTCCCCTGGGTGTGTGTATGTGTGTATATATATATATATATATATATATATATATATATATATATATATATATATATATATATGTTCTTCTCAAACCAGGTAGAACAAAACAAACAGAAATCCATAAATTTTATTTCATAAGGCATTTTGATATTAAATCTTTAATTCTGAGTGAGAACTGGAAAGATGGGTTTTATTTTTCTATTTAGTAATATTTGGATTGAAAGGGAAACAAATGAAAATATATTTAGTTGTAATGGATTTGAATATTTTAGTAAGAAGGAATGAAAAAAAAATTCAGATTTATTTTTAGGAGCAAGTAAAATCCCCATGAGTTAAATTGATCTGCTTAAGTTTATGCTATTTACAGAAAGTAGGTTTTGGAATTAAAAAAAAAGGCAAAAGAAAAGAACATAGTTCCTGTTCTGTAGAAGCATCTGTTTTATTGGTGGGAGAAGGAAAAATATTCCTAGCTTTCAATAGACTAGCATATCACTCTGCAATCTGTATTTCACATGTCTTACTCTTTAAGCCCTCTGAGAATAGGAAAAAAAAAATTACAAAATCCTAAAGGCATGTTGCAATTTCCATCTAATCAGCACTTTGGTTCCCAAGAAAATAATGACAAACAATTCCCACTTGTTACTATACTATCTCTATAAACTTTTTACAAATATTTATCAGTAGTCAGAATACTTCTATATTTGCCAATCCATTTAGTCAGTTCCCAAATCAATCATATTTCAGTCAGGCTATAAATAATATTTTTTTCATTTTGGATTTCTGTGAAGAAAATCAGAATTCCCATCTTAGTAATAAAAGGAAAATAATTCAAAAGAGTGGTATTAAATATTCATGCTTCCGAAGATTACTAGTATCCAAAATCAGTACTGATTGATGTATTGTTTCATATGCTAATGTGAGCTACTGAGGTTCAAAGTTTTGAAAGAAATCTAGTAACTTGTTTGCAAATTTTGTCTTTGGAAACAAGCCTTGATTTTAAAAAAAAAAGGGGGGGAGGGTAGGAGAAATGTAGAATCAAGGATGAATCTGAAAATTAGCAAGGCAAATGCAAATTTTATAAATTCTAAATAAAACCAAATTACCCTGCCACCTAATGTTTTTGCTTTTACTTCCAGGTCATAGAGCTCAGCAGAAATTAGACTTGAGAAGATATGATCCACTGTATAACCTTGTTTCTTTCTTCTCCAACTGTATAACTTCAACCTCAGTTTGGCTGTCTCTCATCAACTACTAACTTCTTTCTGATTACTTAGCTTTCCACTAGTGGTTATTTTAGAGTATAAAATTGTTATTCATCCTCTTAATTTTCCTAGTCTGTAACCATGAATGAGATCATGTACTAGGAGTTTCTCTCATGTATAACCCTCCCATCCTCAACTTAAGATCTCAATTCCTTCTTGTTTCTAACCTTTCCATTCAATATCAGGTGAAGAAATGCCATTTCTTTTTTCTTTAAGCTAATTCTTTTACCTATTCTTCAAAGTCATCTCCTCCCATCACATTCAGACACTAGTTTTTGCATTAAATTCCAGAATCATTTTCAATCACTCCTTCACATTCTCATTCCCTTTCCCCAGTAAACATGCTTAGGTTTTATCTGACTTAAACAAAAAAAATTAAAAAACCCCTCTAAAATGCTTCTTGTTTTTGCTGTTCTCCTTATAGCTAAAAATCTAATTTTCCCCCCTTCATTTCATGGCCATACTCTCTGAACAACTTCCAAATCCTATCTACCTTTTCTCTCTTCTACCCCTGCATTTTGACTCCTACTTTCAACAGTTTTTAAAAACTACCATTTCTGATGGACTTGCTCACTCCATCAGTGCAACAATCAGGGACAATTTGGAGCTCTCTGCAATGGAGAATACCATCTGTATCCAGAGAAACAACTGTGGGGTTTGAACAAAGACCAAAGACTATTATCTTTAATTTAGAAAAAAAAACCTGATATCTTGTTTTCTGATCTTGCTATCTCTTATACTTTATGTTTCTTCCTTAAGGATATGATTTCTCTCTCGTCACATTCAGTTTGGATCAATATATATCATGGAAATAATGTAAAAACTGTCAGATTGCTTTCTGTGTGTGGGGGAGGGAGGTAATAATGGGGGAAAAATTGTAAAACTCAAAATAAATAAAATCTTTAAACAATTAAAAAACCCAAAATACTATCATTTCAAAAGTCATCAGTGACTGCCTATTCTCTTTATCTGCTCTTTAGCAGTACTGCTTAAGAACTGTCAATGATTGTCCATTGCTTCTAGAATGAATTGTCAAATTGGTAATTAATCTCTCAATTTATTTCCAACTTAACTCTAACATTTAATGCCTTATATACTCAGTTTTCCAACTAAACTATATTGTAAATTGGTCCCTGTTTGCACCTGCAGTCACCAGTCACTTGAATCTTTCCTTCCTCAGATAATTCCTCATGCTTAAAATATACTTTCTCCTCATATTTACCTATTGCAATACTCTTCCTTCAAGGACTAATTCTTATTCCACCTCCATGAATCCTTGCCTAATATCCTCAGGTGATACTTATCTTCTCAAATTTGCATAAAGTGCTCTATTCTCCTTTGCCCTTATAACACTACCTACATCTATTTATATTTATCTTTTTTAGGTCATAATTTTTTTTTTTGTTCTGTTTTGTTTTTGCAAGGCAGTGGGGTTAAATGACTTTCCCAAGATCCCGCAGCTAGGCATTTATTAAGTGACTGAGTTCAGATTTGAACTCAGGTTCTCTTGACCCCAAGGCCAGTGCTTTATCCACTGAGCGACTTAGCTGTTCCTAGGTCATAATACATTTAGTAGATAATAAAGTCCCTTGAATACAGGGGGTTTATAATTTTGCATCATTCTGGATGGTGCTCCTAGTACACTACTTTACATATAAAAGATAATAATAATTTGTAATTCTATTTTTGAATATTAGCTTTGATATTCCCCAAGTTATTTAAACCTAACCCAAATCACTAAAACTTTCTGAAGCAAGGGGAATTCTGGGTACAGAAAAAAATTGTTGTAATCTTTTTGAAATTTTTCTGAATTGTTGACTCTTTGAAAACTTCACTTCCTAGATCATGTTGGACTTTTTTGGTCATGTCCTTTTGATGCAAGGAATAGTAGTTAGAAACAAATTTTGTAATCCTTTACACTTAAATTTTGTAAAAACGTAAAATCTTATCTGCTCCTAAGATGTAAATTGAGTCTTATTGTTTCATTGTTAAATGTAAAATTTGTGAGTCTCCTTGGTGGATCAAGTTTATGCTGGCATCTTGGGACAGGAAGGACCAGTATATAACTTACCTATTAGAGAACTCCTGATCCAGGTGCTAGACCAAGAGCCACCCTTTGTCCAACCCACTTCAGAGTACCACTTAAATCTAGAAAAGAAGCTCTGGTCACCAGTTGCTTCTCTCTCTCTCTTCTTGACCTTACTTTTTCCTTGCAAGGATGGCTGTCTCTTTCTCTTTTGCCTAGACCATGTGCTCCTAGTCCAGGCCCCCCAGGAGAACCATGGGCCCCTATGCCATGTGGCTGACCTAAGACAGTCCTTATGGCTATCTTCTGTTCTTCTATTCTCTCTCTCTCTCTCTCTCTCTCTCTCTCTCTCTCTCTCTCTCTCATATTTTTATCTGTAAAATAAAAAGTAGACATTATTGGATAATCTCTAAGGTTTATACAGAGATATTATATACTTTATTTAAGATAGTAAAAGTAATAAACAGCAGAATTGGCTAAACCTATGGTCTATGGCTCCAAATTGATTAGTTTTACCATTATATCACAGTTTTCCTGCATGCAGTCACTTCTAATTGATCCTTTATGTTGTTGCTAAATTAGCCTAACCTTACATACAATTCCTCTCAAAACTATTCAATAGCTTCTTATTATTTCATAATCTTATTACCTATCTTATAAAATCCCAACTTTTTTCTTCTATAATTTATTAAGGTCTTCTGCAATTTGATGTTATCTTATCATTTCTTTTTTATCACATCACTCCCCTCCATGAACTCAACACTACAGCAAACTGGAAAATCTCTCTCCTATGCATTTTATTTTTGCAAGGCAATGGGATTAAGCGATTTGCCTAAGGTCACACAGCTAAATAAGTATTAATATATGATCTGAATTTGAACTCAGGGCCTGTGCTCAATCCCCTACACTACTTAGCCATCACTCCTGTACCTGTTTTAAACTTTTCCATCTTTAAGTACTTGCTTCTGTTATTTCCCATGTGTGGAATATATTTTCTATTTCTACCTCTTGAAATCCCAGTTTTCTTTAAATATCACTTTTGCCATTGCTACTTTTGCCATCATTTTCCTTCATTTTCCATGTCAGAATGATCACTCTCACTCTGAAATTGGGTAAAAATTGAAAATTCTCTTATCTATTTTTATTTATTTTATCTATTTATATTCTATCTATTTTAAGTATCATATTTTAATATAACACTTGGTTTTCAGAGTGGTTGCAAAGCAATCAACTTGATTTCACAAGTTTACTTCTTGATTCTCAACTCCAAAAAGCAGATAATTCTCTATCATTTATCTCTGTGTCCTCTCTGTCACCTTGTACAATGCTTTGGATATATTGGGTGCTTAATAAATACTTAATGGATTGAATTAAATTGAAGAGGTTATCCTGGTTTCCCACTTTCAAGGTTTCTTACAATAAGACTTCTTACAATAAAACTTCTAATACAAAAATGAAACTAAGTCACAGAACAATACTCTATTTTCTGCTTCACCCTTACATATAAATATATCCCATGCATAGAAGGCGGACTGCTAAGTTTTCCTATCTCCTTTACAGGATCCTATCAGACCCATATCATTCTCCCTCCGACTTTAGTATACTTTCTTCTCTTCCGCTTCCTTTCCAGTGTTTTCAAGTTCCCAGGTTCAATTTATGTCTTACTTCCTTTCCGAGCATGTAGATGACAATTTGAATTCATATTTCCAAAGTTGTAGTCCATCAGTCCTCATACTGGTTCATTATACTTGATTACTGAATTGTTCCTTTTTCATGTGGTTTCAGTCTATAACAGTAAATTAGCATACACATTTTTGGATGAATTAATACTGCAAATTTCTCTTCTTGACATGAAAGCACATAAAAAAATCCTTAGAAAGTTACAAATACTACTAAGATGATTACTATCGAATTCAATAATTAATAAGAAATCAATAAACCAATGTTCTATCTTCTCACTTCTCTCCCATCCTCTGTAGCTAAAAGACTGGTGTCACCATTTAATCTATGATCCATGGAAATATAAATGAAAAATTCCATGTTTAGTGCATTCTACAAATTTATGAGCAGTACTGAAATAACAAAGCATTCATTTTACCCCCACCAGAGGCACTCACAAAAGAAAGGTCACTAGTTTTGCATCTGCAGTTCTATATTTGCACATGTTGCTAGGCAATACTAGAAAATCATAGCCCTTAGTTGCAAGATTGCCTTTTTAGACATCCATTATTAAAAAAAAATTCAACAATTCTATGCAGTGATATTATTTTGTCCAGTTATTTTGGCAATGTTATTAAACACTGACACCTATCTTAGTCAATAAATAATAAAATTGCTTTTTTTTCTCAATACAAGTTCAAATGATTTGATGTCGCTATTCCACTTTGTGTTTCTTATATGTTACCTTGAATATTGAGATCAAAACTCTTCAGCACCCTGATATTTCCATCACAGTGACCTGACAAGAAGTTTTTCTTTTAAAATTCATAATGAGGGATTCACCATTCATTTGACATTGTTACTGATATTTTGATATGACCCTTTTTTAATCTCATATACTGCAAACTATGAAAGTTGGATTAGTGATAACTGAAGTTCTTTCCAAAACAAAATCTTTGGGATTCCATAATCCCAATAATCAAACCCTTTATAACTGTGCTTCTTATACTATATATTTCAGAATCTTATCTTTTTTTGTGTAAAAATACTGGCATGTCTAAGGTAATGAGGATAATTGTAGATTGAGTCATCTTGAAAACATGGTAAGCTGACTACTTTTTTGGAGACCTGGGCTATAAAGAGCCTGGAGGGGGAAGAAGAAGGCTAAATTTTGAAGCTGGTACTAATAATGAGATTTCTTTAAACTATGCTAAAAAGAAATAAATAAAACTCAGATTTCTTTAATGACTCTAAAAAAATTCCCCATACCTCACCTATAGTCTTTTTATATACTTCTCAAGTAGTCTTCCATTTGCTCCTTACCTATCTCTCTCTTATGAGACTAAATGACTATTTTGATCTGATTTTCTTTATGTAAATGTCAGAGTCAGGGAAAGGATGATTCATTGAGGCTTCCAGAGTTCCAATCATGGACTTGGGGTCCTATATTCCCTGAGGATAGTTTGGGGCTCTATAGCATTTTTTTTAAATTAGGGTTTGCATAAATCAAATATTAAAACTTCACTATGTGACGGCACTGTGATAAATTCTCAGAATTTGAGAAAAAAGAAAACCACTACTCTCAAGGAGATTATATTATAATGAGTAACAACATAGACATACAGATTCTTTTAAAAAGTCTTAGTGAACTTTTATGCTTTAATATATTAATAGTGTAAAACTCTACTTACACTAAACTAACTACAATAATAATAGTAATCCTAGAATTATTGGCAAATGACTGACCTTAAATCCAGGAAGAGATGGGTTTCAGTTTTGTACCTGTGACATATGCTGGCTATGTAACCTTGGATAAGACACTTAGTGCTATAGAAAACTCTTTAAAAAGAGCTTAAGTTATATGATACAGATGACTCGTCTATATTGGTGGAGGGAATTTCCTAATTTGGGAGTTCACTACTCTTATGATATCATAGCCCCAATCTCTATCTCACTAAAGAAAAGGCATATAGAGTACATGTTGGAGAAGAAACTAGTAACTGAATAACTTTCCAGAAAGTGGCACTTGACCTGAGTATTAAAGGAGGGCAGTGATTTTAAAAGGAAGAGGTTATAATAGTATGGATTTCAGACATAGGAGATGAAAGATGAAGTCTTTTATGTCAGAATTAAGCTGCCAACTCTGCTGGAATACAGACTTAAAGAGGTAATAATATGCAATAAAAATAAAAACACAGAAAGGGGGAGGTTTTAAGGCCTTTCAATGAAAAGCAGTTTATATTTGACCCTAAAATATTACCACACGCGATAGCTCTGGTATGGGTCTGGACATTAATTTACCGAGTTAGGTCGAGCAGAGACATACTCATATGTACAAGGTTGGTATGCAAGAATCTACTAAATTTAGTTTTGGAAACTCAGACTTTTTATAACAAAAACTCATCTCAGGAATGAGCGGTTAAAGGAGACCCAGTTCCACAATTTCCTGGGTAAATTTAAAATATTTGTCCTTAGAAATCTGCATACTTTTCTATCAGAAAAGCCTTTGCAACCACCTCTGGAATCTCAGATTATCCTAGGTCAGGCTTCATTGGAGAGCCAACAAATCTATATAATGAGCAACAATACATTTGTATCTCTGATGGAAAAGTTCACCAAAGATATGAGTAAATTGCTCACAGTCACTGTCCCTCTATAGGGTACCAGATAAGTTTTCTGAGTAGACTTGTAACATCATCAGATCAGGTCATTTTCACAACTGTAGGAAGGATAATAGAGGCTTGAGACAGGGGCACCAATATAAAGGTTATCATCCATGTGAAAGGTGAGCAGGATATGCACTAGGGTGGTAGTTTATGTGCAATTAGAAGGAAAGATAAAGAGAGGATAAAGAGATTAAAATGACAAGATTTGGCAACTGCTTGAATGTGCACAAAGAGAATTTAAGAAGTCAAGACATAAGCAATTTATAAAGGAGATCAAAGCAATCCATAGTCATATGAAAAATTGCTCCAAATCATTATTTATTAGAGAAATGCAAATGAAAACCTCTCTGAGGTACCACCTCACGCCTCTCAGACTGTCCAATATGACCAGAAAGGACAATGATCATTATTAGAAGGGTTGTGGGAAATCTGGGACACTATTACATTGTTGGTGGAGCTGTGAACTCATTCAACCTTTTTGGAGAGAAATTTGGAACTATGCCCAAAGGGCAACAAAAATATGCATACCCTTTGATCCAGCAATACCAATACTGGGTCTATACCCTGAAGAAATGATGAAAAAGGGTAAAAACATCACTTGTACAAAAATATTCATAGTAGTCCTGTTTGTGGTGGCAAAGAATTGGAAATTAAGTAAATGTCCTTTGGGGAATAATTTCAAAAACTGTGGTATATGTATGTCATGGAGCACTATTGTTCTATTAGAAACCAGGAGGGATGGGAATTCAGGGAAGCCTGGAGGGATGCTGAGTGAGATGAGCAGAACCAGAAAAACACTGTACACCCTAACAACAAAATGGGAGTGATGATCAACCTTGATGGACTCGCTCATTCCATCAGTGCAACAATCAGGGACAATTTGGAGCTGTATCCAGAGAAACAATGGTCTAATTTGACAAAATTTGACAAAGATCAGGGACTATTACCTTAAATTTAGAAAAAAAAAACTGATTTCTTTTTGTCTAATCTTGCTATCTCTTATACTTTATGTTTCTTCCTTAAGGATATGATTTCTCTCTCATCACACTCAATTTGGGTCAATGTATACCATGGAAGCAATGTAAAGAGTGATAAATTGCCTTCTGTGGGGGGGGAGGGAAGTAAGATTAGGGGAAAAATTGTAAAACTCAAAATAAATAAATAAAATTTTTAAAAAAAAGAAGTCAAGACATATTGAGAATGAGATCCTGGAATGAGAAGGTATGTAGATTCCTCTCCTGAAAGGGAAATTCAGAGGAGGGTTAGGTTTTAGAGGAAAGATATGATTTTGATTTTTGAAATATTTATTTTCAAATGTTGATATAGCATTAAAATAAGGAGTTCAATTTGTAAGACTGAAATTTTGGAGAGAGGGCTACAGATGTATATATATATATATATATAAATACATACATATATAAATATATACATAGTTTTGAGAGTCATCTGCATAGAGACAACAAATGAATTCACTGAAATTGGTAAGGTCAGTGAAAGATTATAAAGAGAATAGGAAAAAATAGCTCATAAAGAGTCCTAGACTACATCACAATTAGTAGGTATGACTTTGGTGAAGATATAGAGGAGATTGTAAACAAAGTCAGATAGACAGGAAAGCAATAAGAAAGGAAAAATCCAGAAGAGAGAGTATCACAGGAAAAAAAGTTTCCATGTAATCAAGAATGAAAATTTAGTAAAGACCATTTGATTTGACAATTAAGGAATTATTAGAAATTTTAGTGAGAACAGTTTGTGTTAAAAAAATTTTAGAAGTCACTTTGTAGAGATATAGAAAGGAATAAGAGAAGATGAAGTGGCAAACTAAGCCAACAGCTTTTCATGGGGTCTGGTTGAAAAAGAGAGTGAACCTACAGGTTGTGAAATTTGTAGAATCTGGTAAGTACCATCCAAGGCTAGATATGACATATATATATATTTATAGATGGTAGGGAAGGAATACTAGAATTGGGTACGATGGGTATAATCTATTGGAGAAGATGGGAGGAAAATATATTTTCAGTAATTGAGTTTAGTAAAAGAGGGAACATCTAATCATTAACAACTGAAATAAAGAGGGAAGGAAGGCTCATATCAGGTTTGAGGTTTTTTGGTATTTTTGTTTCAGTAAATACAAATAAAAAATATTAAATTTTACTGTATATTAAGCATTGAACTGTAGATACAAAGAAAAACATAAACAGTCCCTGCCCTTAAGAAACATAATCTTATGGGGGAGACAACACATGAACACCTACAGACAAATAGTTTATTTCTTTAACAATTTGTAGGTAATATCAGAGAGAAGATAAAAGAATATGAATAATATGGAAAGACTTATTTTAGGACTTATAATTTTAGAAAAGATTTAAAAGAAGCCTAAGAAGGGGGGATGAAGATAAGGTGTGGGTACCTGCCAGAGAAAATGCACAGAGGTGGATGATGGAGTGACTTGTGTGAAGAATGATAAGGTCAGTATCACTGATCATAGTTTAAGAGGAGGAGAGTAAAAAGTAAGAAAGTGATAAAGAGCAGAAAGAAATAAGCAAAGGAACAGAAAGAACACAGTGCAATAATGAAAGAAATGATAACATATCAAGCACATGTTAATATCTGTTTCTTTACATATAAAATTAGTTAGGGATTTGCAAATTATTTGACATTTAAATAGGTTGCTGGGGATATGTTTATTTAGAGACCTGATTTTTTAAAATTTCTTTTCATGATACTTTTATCTCAAGGAGAAGATTAAGAATCTTAAAGGCACTCCTCAATGAAACATTCAGCTATTTACATACTTTAAAGGTGCATTAGATTTGAGACCTGTGAGGGGGAAAAGTTTATATTTTATATGCTTTTCATAAGTGTGAATAGATTCACCCTGAATATTCTTCCAGGATATGATGAATCCTTGACAGAAGTGTAACTTGTCACAGAGCATATGTTCTATCCATGAGCAGCATGATTTGGATGTATATATGTAACTGTCTTTACAAACAAATATTTGTTTTGAAGAAAAAACATGAATTAACTGTCATGCTGCTCAATTTCTAGTGTCTAGAGTCATCTGGCAGAACTTCATCATCGAGCAATTTCTGTATTCATGTGAATCGAATAGTTGGAAGAATTTTGCCTGTCCTTTGGGAATGAGGGCTTGGTTTTAATTGCTCTAGGAGAAATTCTGGTGCACTAAGCAAATGTTCATTCACATTTATCTAGACTTGAAAACTATTTTGCTTTCAAAACATATCCATGCGTTTTCCCCAAATGGAAAGCCACAGCTGTTTTCTTGTGTTCATCACTAAATCACTCTTTAATTGTCCCCTTCCTAGAGTTTGCATTAAAAAGTTCCTCTAATCATATTCAAGTCTCCATCTGAAACTTAAATTAGATTAACTTTCCCCATGTAACATGTAGAGGCTTAATTATTTTTACTCTTTAGACATTATAGAATCAGGCTAGCATGCAACTTAAAATACCATGATAGGTATCTTTGTGTCTCATAAATCTTTGGATCAACTATAATATTGATTGAACATAATTATTGATGAATATAATTAGGAACACTTAGTTGTTGTTTAATGGGAATCAAAAATAGATTAATGGGAATCAAAGGACTTGGAATTTAAAAATAAACTTGAATATGCTATTTGGTGAAGATTAATAAAATTTAAGAACTGTTTTTGGTATCATAAGGAGTTGATTAAAATCACATACATGAAAATTATTAACCATAAATTAGTGATGATAGTACTTATATAATTAGAGAATATACTTATAGTTTTAAAGTAGATAATTCTTTACTGTGAACAATGGGCCTATACCTTAATAACATTCACATAATGCATTGCATATTGATATATAAATGTACATATACACACATACACACGCACATATCTGGACCATAGTGGTTATTCAAAACTGTAGTGTAGGGGTATGCAAGTACTTCTGATGTGAAGATTTTTTTCCATTGTGGCGTTTACTGTCCAGTGAACTCTCACCTGAGTTTGCAAGAAGCTGTAGCATGTACAACTATACTTGGAAAACATTTTAGTAGATAGGCTACTGAGGGTTGAAGGTAACCAAAAGACTTCAAAACCATTGAAGAGTTATGGGGGTGTTTATTCCAAGCATGTGAATACTTCCTCTCCAGAATGGGCAATTGAAGCAGGTGCAATGGGATAATTAGAGCTGGGTTAGACATTGAAGAATACAGGATCATTCACTGCATCCTGACCTATTGCCAGTTGATTATCTTTTGGCTTGCTACTAGACTTTCATAAAAAAATGAAAAGCGAGAAAAGTTATCTGATTATTTTAGGAAACTGTGCCTCACTTAAATATAATTTATGCATAAGTCAAAAGACATCACCCATAGCACTTTCACATTTTTACTAACCTTAAAGTTCTATGGTGATGGGCAAGTGATGACATAACTCCATTACAATGTTCATTGTTCAAATTGTACCTGACCTGTGGCAAAACCTTCTTAAGCTTGTACTGGACTAATCAAACAACTTTGGACAGCTTGTACTTTGACCCTGGAATAGTGATGTCACTTTGGTTCTCTTTGAGCATGAAGAACAACAACAACCAAACATTTCATAATTGTTCATTTAATACATAAATTAATCAATCAACACATTTCAGGATATAATTATTTCCCCCTTACCTAATGACGCATATAATGATCTATTCTTCCCTGACCATGTCTAGACATTTGGAACTCTATGCTATTTAGACGTATCTATGCTAAATAGACTATAATTCCTTCTCCCCTCTGTCTATAGAAACCCTGTCAAAGATTTAAGGCATTCCCTGCCATTCCCTGAAACCTTATAACATACCACAATACTCTTATTTTCTACATTAATGAACTGGGACATTTATGCTTCTTTATATGTGTTAATATTGTCTTTCATTATTTAACTCACTTTAGTCTTTTAGTTCTTTATATCTTTCCTTTTTTAGCCAGATAATAAACTCCTCGGTGTTCTGGACAATGCATTAATTATCCTTGTCTGCATTTTAATGCCTAGAATTGTACTACCTATGGAATATACATTTACAGAAACAAAAAGCAAAATGAAGGATAGAATTAGATTTAAAATAATTTATTTTAGCAGAAACAAAACACTCTCTGGAATTAAATTCTTAACAGGAGTTAATGGTAGAAATTAATGATAGAATCATTCAAAAAATTATATGGAATGAATAACAATAATTTATTGCTAACAGTCAATATGACCTTAAGAGTATTTTATCCCTTCTTCCTGAGACCTAGTAATCTACATGATTTATGTTTTATGATTATATTAAGTTGCATTGGGTATATTCATACATGTTAGGATGAAAGCAATATACCTTCAAGCTAGCTGCCTTATTGTCAACTTAGGCTTCTGGGTCTAAGGGTTGTCAAGACATTGCATATTTATTAGTTTTCTGATACTGAGCTACATCATTTCTAAGGCTGTGAAATCACTGTTTTGAAACTGTGGGAGGATTAAATGGTAAGCTTTAATTTGTCAGATAAGAAAAGTTATGTATGTCTGAAGACTCGGTATGCACTGTTACAAATTCATAGTCTGTACAGGCAACATTTTACATTAAAAAAGAGTTGAGATATGTGGAGATCAATGTAGTTTAACCACACTGCTGCCTATATACCCTGGACACTCCAAATGACAAGTAGAGTTTGAAAGCCATAAACTTTTAAAACATTTTTTTCCTACTAATAACGTCTAATTTGTATTCATTGGAGAAACTCTACTATATTAAGATCTTCTGGAACAAAAAAGACTGAAGAGATTGAATGTATTTTGTTTACAGAGAACAGGTTGCAGATAGCTAGTAGGATTATTTTCTTTCAAAAAGTTAAGGGATTACATTATTTTGGGACAAGAATATCACATCTTAATGAAAAAATCTAAACATCTCTCTAAGAATACTTTGATACATCTTCATGGCATAGAAGTGATCTAGGTTGCTGAAAGCTATTTCAGCTAAGTGTTTTTTTCTACCAGACTAGAAAATCTTTGACTATGGAAGTAGTGACAGAGTTACTGCTGTCCAAGTTCCAGACTTCTTACCCAGCAGGTAGACTCAATTTTAGTAGGCTACACAGCAAACTATTTTCCAAGGCAAATCATGAAAAAAATTCAAAATGGAACTCAACTTTTCTGCTTCTTCAAGTGATAGTAATACAAAAAAAAAGGTGGTAAGGGCTACACTTACTTTCTAAGAATATCAATAAAGACAAATGTATCCTTTTTATTTTACATGTGATGTGTTTTTAGATGTGAAATTGTCATCTAAAACTCAATAACCTCATGCTGTACTGTAAGAATTGAACCATTTCACAATTTACATAATTGCTTTAAAACAAAACAGATAATATTACAAACCACAAATAAGTAGAAATGTCATTCATAGTCTCTCCTTGGAGAAGTAAGCAAAGAATTTAGAGCTGATTTGATCAAGCAGTTAGTCAACAAGAAGACTGATTTTGTGAGACAGATAGTCACTTGACCTTGATGTATTTAAGATGCAAAAAAAGACTGCTATGAATATAATAGAAGTTTATATGCTAACTTATGTTCCAGAGAATGAAAAGTTAGAGTAAAAAAGAACTCAAAATATCTTCAGAGTTAAGTCCAGAAACATTTGACTCAATGATTTTGATTGAACTCATAATTAAGAAGTAAAAAAGATTATAGAATACATCATTATAGAATACATCAAAGTGTTATTTATGCTCTATAGCATGGATATATTTTTCCAAAGGAGATTTGGAGGGTGGGCGCCAAATAACTTGATTTTTTAAAATAAAAAAGAACTACATTTTAATAGAAAGAAAAAATCTTTATGTGTGAATCATTTCTTTATCATCTATATCATAAAAATATCAAAATCAACATCAGGGTAGTAAAGACAGGTAAGAACATATGGCAAGCGATTAAAACAGCTCCAATCAGACCTTCTAAAATAAGTAACTCATACCAAAGAGGGAGAGGAGGATATGAAGGAAGAGAAAGACATGACATGGATGATCATCATTTCTTCTTTTTTATTTATTATTTCTCCATATGCACTTGTATATTTTTAAGTTGCAACATTTCCTTCCATCCTTCCTTTCCACCCCCCCACCCTTATCATTGGTGAATAGTCACATTAGCATTGTTAGCATGAATATTTTTGATAAGCAGGTTTACAGATTAGTCATTTTCAGTATGAGTAATTAGGTTTAAGGGAAAGAGATACATAAGAGATACTTTTTTATAAAGTTCTCATCAAATCCTGAAGGGTTGTTTTTATGTATATTTTATTTTGTTTTTCTTCCTCTGGATGGGGATAACATTGTCCATAGCCATATTAAGTCCATAGCTTAGTCCATAACTAATATAGTTGTCTTAGCTCTCTGAACTGCTGAGAGGAGCTGCTTCCACCAAGGTTGGTCATCTCACAATGCTATTGTTAATGTGTGCATTGTTCACTTGGTTTTGCTTCCTTCGCTTAGTGTCAGCTCTTGTAACTCATTCCATGCATCTCTAGAGTCTGATCATTTAGGGTTTCTAAAAGAACAATACTATTCATGTACCATAAATTATTTGGCCATTCCTCAATTGATAGGCATTCCCTCAATTTCCAATTCTTTGCCACTACAAAAAGAGCTGTTATGAATATTTTGGAGCATGTGGGACTTTTCCCGTATTTTATGATTTCTTCTGCATATAGGCCTAGAATTGGAATTGCTGGGTCAAAGGGAATGAACATTTGTATTGCTCTTTGGGCATAGGTCCATATTGCTCTCCAGAATATTTGGATCCGTTCACAAATCCACTAGCAATGCATCAATGTCTCAATCCTCCCACAACCTTTCCAATACTGATTATTTTCCTTTTTTCTCATCTTGGCCAATCTGATAGGTGTGAAATGATATCTTATTGTTGGATGATCACCATTTCTTATGAAAATTGAATTGATTAAATACAGTTGCCACAATGAGAAAGTTGAATGAGATAAGGAATCATTAAAACCAGTAAACATTTAAATTCTGTTATCAAGTGGAGAGATAGAAAAGGATATGACAATACAAATTTAGCATATGAAGGTCTATCTAAAACCTTGTATAGACAATTCTGAGCAAGAGACAGAGGGAAGGAGAATATTTAGAACTTCTCTACTTAAATCATGAAGTGACTTTATTAAATACTTTAGTAAAGGAGGGTTGTAGTAAAATAGAACTAGAGAATGGGAGTGTTCTTAGAAGTGTTGGACAAAGAGATCAGAAAGTTATCTTGTCTTAATCGATACTTTCGTTACCAAAGATTACAGTGCTATAGTTGGAGTGCTTTAGGTGTGAAACTTCCTTTAGCATGTGCACCCCAAGGTAAAGTCCAAATTAATTTACAGATAAAGTTCAAGGGAATAAAACAAACATATATTTAAAAAATAAAACACATTTCTGAACATTCCAAAGCTCTTTCCATATTTGGATTCTAACATCATTAGATGAGGATCATCCATCATTAATATGAAACATTAGGATGTAGAAGGACCAACTTGATAAGAATAAACATGTATAGAAAAAAAATTATGTATGGTATTGAGGATGATTTTTTGAGAATATTGGGGGATCAAGTATGAAGACTTTTGAGAAGGAAAGTAGAGTAATTTTAAAAATCATGGATTGCATTATTATAATTTTTACATATATATGTAATTTTCCCTCAACTTTAAGAAAAATCTTCAAGAGATGATATCTATCTATCTATCTCTCTATCTCTCTATCTTTCTATCTTGCTATCCATATCTATATGTATATCTATATAGAATTGGCGACCTTGAAGAAAACGAGATAAGTGAAGTTTTAGTCATTATTTTTAGTTGACAGACCTTATTTTTTGCAGCCACACAATTGACAAAAAAGTATAAGTGAATTAATATCTCACAGCTAATTCAGGAGATAATAAAAAAGTAGCATTTGATGGGGTAAAGCAAAATGTGGAGTGAATAATCTCCCCCATGATTAAAGTGTATATCTATAAGTCATAGTAAAACCATGCAGCTTTAATGTCAGATAAATGGAAAACTGTGATGATCCTCTGAATTTAAATATAATCAGTAGTGATCAACACTCACTAAACATTTATTGAGTACTTAATATATGTCAAGTTCTGTGCTAAGTTTAAGGATACATATATAAATTAGAAGTTCCTATCCTCAATGTAATAAAGGAAGATCACATAAAAAGGGAATGTGAAAAGTAGAGTTAAGGGGATGGAATACAGGGTAGAAGATACCCAGTGTCATCAGTGGTTATTGATGAAATGCAAGTACTAATGCTGATTAAATATCAAGGCAAACTTAAAATAAGGAGAGGTAGCTTAGCTAAAAATGAAAGAAGATGTCTACCACAGAGTCTAAATGCAGATTTGATTTCCATTTAAATGTTTCTTTTTGTGGATTTCCTTGCATCAAATCTCAGAATACTACAGTATCTTCAAAATGAGATCCACAGCTACTCAAATGAATGTATTCATACAACCTACAAAAGGAAAAAAAAACACATGGATGGATAATGTATTTTATCCAGATTATGATATATAGTGCATTAAGTTTTTTTATCAGTACACTGACCTTAAGAAAATACTGTAGATGGATAATGTATTGAGTACAGAACTCACTAGGAGAAAGAAAGTGGACTGGATGACTTTAGGAAATTGAATGTTTTCAATGAAGCCTGGCTTTTCCCTGAAACAAAAGCCTATCTTTGGAACATCAATAATCTTCTGGTAATGCTGGATAATACAGAATCATGTAACAATCTGATTTCTGAAGGATCAAAAACTGCAGGTGACTCAAAAGGAAATGGAGATCATAATTGCTCTGCAACATATTGCCAATATTGATTTGCATGTGAGAAATTACATAAAATTGTCTTCCAGGAGATAAGTAAGTAGGCAATATTACCATCTATGAAACCAAATATCTATTAATGTATACAAAAGATTCAGCTTCCTAATTTGCCCTTCTTTTTTCTATTTTTACTTGTTTCTACTGAATAGAGGAAATGATAAAATAACTGATGTATACAAAGTTTTACATAAAATGAGAAGCACTTAGGCATTAACATCAGAAATCCTACCTCAAATTCAGAAAGACCTGTATTCAAATCCCAACTTTGACTTATAATGATTTTATGACCCTGGGTAAGTCACTTATGCCTTCAGTGCTCAAAATAATTATCTATGAATTGCAGAAAGGATACTGACCAGCATTGATAAATGGAATTCCATATACCTATGAAATCATTGCTCAAGTCCCAACTCTTATCCCTATCTCTTTACACACATTTTTTCCAATTAACCCGAATACTATTCTTGGGAGATAGTATCTGCAAATATTTTACATATGAGGAAACTGAGTCTCAGGTTAAATGGTTTATGCAACTAATAGGTGTCACTAAAAGGATTTAAACTCAGAAAAATATTAAAATTGAATCTACTACTCTTTCTATTGGGTCACAATCTTGAAGTAAATTAAAGTCAGAATGGAACAATTAGTTATAGATGGAAAACATTTCTGCTAAATGAAGGTGATTATTGAAATTGAAAATTAGATTTTCCTTTTAAATGGCATTAAAAACTGATTTATTAATAACACAAATGGAGTTATCTTAATTTTAGTTTTGTTAAAATGTATGCCAAGATACTATTCTTTATGTTTTATTCCAAAAATAAATAGTTTGAATTGTAAGAGTTTAATTTGTAGATTTTTTCCATTCCTGATCTGAAGAATAGAAGAATAATTGGTATATCAATTTTTCTCTTAATATTTATTATAATTTCCATTTATAATAAAATCTGATTGAAACTTTATTTTTAAGCTGTTATTGGACTTGCGCTTAGCTTTAAAATTGATATTTTAAATCAGTAATCAGGCCCTAAGGCAAATATTTTGCAAGACCCAATTTTGTTTTCAAAAATCGAATAAACATAAATAAAGCCTGAAGATAGTTCCCTGCTGACTTGGTTTCTGGTAATCAGGAAGTAACAAGAGACCTGCATGGGTTATTGAACACTCCTCAGCATGAGGCATTGAATAGGATGAAAAGAGAATCTTTTCTGACCTATTTAAAATATGTATATAACAATTCTATCTGTCTGCTCAATACAGCCCCACAATGATATAACTTTGAGGACTATGGGATTAATACAAACTAGAGTTTGTTCTCAAATTAAGCTAGCTATTGAGAAAAAGCAACTCAGATGAGAACAGTATGATAAAGGGGAGAATGGCTACAAATCCCAAGGATATTAATATATCTCATCTCATTCAAGTGAATAGCATAGTCTTACTCCTTACCTTCTTGTTCTTTCATCCCATACCTCTGTCTAAGAAGCAAAAAGTAAAGGGAATTCGTTTATACATTGCATTATTTTCTTATAGTCCTTCACTTCTTTCCTTCTAATGCTGGTACTCACAGACCTTTTTTCATCCAAGAGAGAGAGATTCTGTGTTCTAAGTGGAAACACTGTTAATAATTTCATCATACTTCCTGGTGATAATAATAATCATAATCATGAACAGCTGTTACTAAAGCATTTTAAAGTGTGCAGAGGGCAGCTAGGTGTTTCAGTGGATACAACACTGGACTTGGGATCTGAAGAATTTGAGTTCAAATCCAACCTCAGACACTTGCCACTTGCTGTCTGGTTTTGGGCAAGTCACTTCACCCTGCTTGCCTCCCATCCAGGGCCATCTCCAGTGGTCCTGCTTCATATCTTGTCATGGGATACAGAAGACTTTGGAGGAGAAAGTGAGACTGGTGACTTACATAGAACCCCTTCATTCAAATCCATTTCATGAGCTTGTCATGGTCTTCTTTGAGAAGGAAGGACAAACATCACTAAAGTTTGTCAAGTGCTATACAAATGAGACATTTGTTGATCCATATTACACTCAGAAGTAGGTGTTATTGTTATTCCCATTTTACAGATAAGGAAATGAAGACAGGTTAAGTGTTAGGGTCACATAGCTAAGGAAATGAGGCTGAATTTGAACTCAGGTTTGACTATCTGTTCATTTTGCCTTCTAGGTGCTTCAGTGATGATAGAGATGCTCATCAACACATTTAACATGTTTGAGGAAATTGTGGTACTTTAGAAAAGTTAAGTTAGAGCTATGTATTAACTGGTCATTGCTATTTAAATTTTGTTATCCTTGTTTGTAGGACCCTGATGTATCATGGATGAATTCTTTAACCCAAAATATTGCTTCCTCTTTCTACTGTCTAGAATTCCTACATAATTGGAAGACAAAGTGAAAACACTCATAAAACAAAGGTGAAATCTGAGGGACCTTGTATAGAAAGTACATTGGACTTTCTATACAATGCCAAAAAGACCAAGTCCAACTAAGTTCTATCTCTTTTATTTAGAAGCTCTGTGATCTTGCTTTAAACTTGCTTTAACAATTTAAACTGTTGTCTTAAGATGCATTTAGATGTTAGTGTGAAGCATTAAACTTGGAGTTCCAGGCTTGAGTTCAAGTCCTAGTTTTGATATTTACTACCTGTGTGATTTTATTCAAATCACTTTCTTGCCCTCAGTCTCATCTGTAGAATGAAGTCTTATGAAGTACCTACAAACTGTAGACCTATGACCCCCTATTATTTAAAACAAGGGTAATATACTTATTAGTACTTGTCTCATATGGTTCTTAAAAGGAAATTATTTTGAAAACTATAAAGCATTATGTAAATGTGAGTCATTAAATATCTACACTGACTCTCCCCTCAAGACTAGGTTTTTTTAAATTATGTTTTATAGATTCTTTTTGCTGTTTTTTCATAATAATTTTTAAGTACTCTCTGACTCAGAATTGGGCCTGCTTTTTTTCTAAATAAGGATAACCACTTATGCAGAAAAGAAAACTGGCACAGTGACCAATACAACAATATTTACAAAATCCTGCCCTTGTAGATTCTTGCCTCCCTGCTGAGAGATGTTTTGTAATCTGTTTTCCTGGACCATTATTGGTTTTTCATTTGCTCATAGTACACCTTTCTTTTGTGATCTTTTAATTTTCATTTTTATACTTGCTGAGTATGCTTTTTTCAAGGCCAGGATGGGGATGGTGCCCTACTGGAAAAATACAGAAAAGGGAGTCTCAGGTCTATGAAGATAAACTTCACAATTATTTGCAATTTTTGTGGACATTGCATGGAAAAATAAATTTAGAATGTTCATAGAGAGAAAAGAAAAAAAAATGTAAGAGGAATGAGTCCTTAGAGAAACAGGGTAGATGCAACAAAATTGAAATAAATAAGAAAAGATGAAACAAGACAGGCAAAAACTGTTTTAGAAAGGTTGGCTGAGGTCTAATACTAGAAGAGGGAAAAGTGGCCCACTTAATATTAAACAAATGAAATAACAGCATCCACGGGTGATAATCACCTGAGACATTAGAAAGATAATGCTGAAAATGACTAAGTCCTTTATTGATTACTGTTCTGCATGATTTAGTGATTTGAAATGTCATTGCCCACTCAATTCAATATTGTTATTGCTTGGAAACAGAATTCAAAGAATATGGTTAAGGATTCAGCTGCAGTGAAAATACTTACAGAAACTGTTATGCAATGTCATCCTGCATTATTCCTAGATCAAGAAAACCTCAATTGTTGATGACTTTATGTGTATTGAATGTTTGTTTTTGATTCTTGTTGTAAAGAAAAAATTAAAGCATAACTTTGTCATTAGAGGAAGCATTTTTCCTTATGTTGTTAATTTTGAGAGAAAAATGCCAAATTGATGTTAGGGGTTGATGCATGAAGCTAAAAGAGTTGATTAACATCATTTGAAAAAAAGGAGAGGTATTGATATCAATATCTATGTTTATATAAGTATCGATATGGATATCTATTTTGATTGGATATTTTAGAATTTTTGTTTCATAACTTTCACAGAAGCATCAGACTCGAGAAAGAGCATTTTATGTGCTACCAGTTCACTTTATTAAGCTTTATTTTTTCTTGGCAGTACTTCCAGAGAAAATTTCTTTCTTATTTTCATTTCAAAATGTGAGGCTGATGTTTCTGAGGGCAGAACATCTTATTTCTTAACTGATTAAAATACTTTGGACTTTTTCTGACTTTTCTACTTTTGCCCCTACTCTTTTCCCCAGGTATCTCCCTGCCATCCTAGGTCTCCTCTAAGCTTTTCAACCTCCTTTTATTTGTTGTCATGATCTGTTTAATTGTAAGCTCTCTGAGAGTTTTGAGGCTGTTGGTCAATTGTTTTTATCTTATCCAACTGTAGATGTTTGTCATTTCCTTCTCTAGCTCATTTTGTAGATGAGTTAACTGATATAAAGTCCTTTATAAATTTCAAGTTTTCATTTGGATGACTCTTTGCAATAACTTGAATTTTAAATATCAGTTCTGATACTTATTGATTATGTGACCATGGGCAAGTCACTTAATTTTACTGAGCATCAGTTACATTATTTGTAAAATGGAAAATGTTATCACTAATTATGCTACAATGTTTGCAGAAAATTTTACTGATGAGAAAACAGTCCCAGAGAGGTTAAGTGATTTGTCTAAGGTCACACAGTACACTCTCCCTTCTAGTATGGGAAAGTTGATGCACATATATAAATATTCTTAAAAATATTAAATCAACTTCCATAACCAGTAATGGTAAAAGTCAAACTTTTTCTTCAATGAAAAGTGACCAGTATAATTTGCAAAAGTTATTTTTATGTTATCCTCATAGGAATGTAAAAGCAGAGACTTATTTTGCTTTTCTTTGAGTTTTCTATGTATGCTTAACACCTGGGCACATAGTAAGAATTTAAAAAAATACAGATCAAATAGGTAGACATGTCATAAAATTTATTCTTAAATTTCTTAAGTATTCTTAAGTATTCTCTCTAGAACATTGTGAAATTTCTTATGAAATAAGCTGTTAAATACATGTCATATAAACTATGTTGTTAATCTCTTATCTAATAGAACAAAGCCTATTTTTCAGTTAAAATATTGCCAAAGCATTCTTCAAAATCTCTCAGATTATGTCCTTTTGTCTAATCTGTGCATTCACTTGCTTCAGTTACATATGGATTTTACATCCTCATCTATTGTTTTAGGAACGCTCATATGAGTTTTCGAATTTTGGGGATAACATAGAATTGATTGGTCATTAAGCTTTTTGAGAAATCAACTCTAGAACTTTGATTTTCTTAGATTACGAACTGCCACATATTGGACCTCATGTATCCTAAATAGAGTACAAGCAGAAAGATTGCTCAAGGGCACAAGAAAATTAGGATGAGAATCTCCTGAGATGCAGAGTCCTAGTACTGATGTTCAAGAAAAACTGAAATAATTGTCATACTGAAATTAGGAAAAAATATGAATTTCCTGTCCTTTTCCTAGTTCTGTCTAAATAATGAAAACTTAAAATGCTCTCTAAATTGGAGTCATATTCTTATCAATTCAGATATGACTCAACAGCAGATGTCGAGTCTGAAAAGGATCACTTCAAAGAAAAAGGTTGTTTGTAGATGGAGCCATGGAAAAGGAATACAAATCCAAAGATTTATGACAAACTCATAATAGGTGGATGTAAGTGTGCTTGAGAAAAGACATTTTATCTGGATGGAAGCCCATTTGGAAAGCTCAAGACTTTGATATGGGACATGCCCCATCAAGGTTTATTCTTTTTTCATATTTTTTATTGAAGTCTCATTTGATGGCTCATGGATGTGTTGTTTAACATCTTAAACCTAAATTGATTTATACTAGGAATGTAGAAGATAAAGGTACTTAATGAAAACACACACACACATACATACATGCACACATACCCACAATACACACACTGCTCTCAGGCTGACTCAATCATGGATGTGTTCTAGCAAGTCTGGAAATATCCAAAACTTATAGAGTTTTCCAATTAACCTATTTAAAACAAAATTCTAATAATAGATTTCATTATTACAGTCATAAACTACAGTAATGAAAGCTACAGATTTTGTCTAGAGATGTGGGTGTCTATTTAGTTATTTACAATTTCCCTAAATAGATCCATTATTGTAAATAAGCTATTAAGGTTTGCAGAACTTATTCAGTTGGGTGTGATATTGAGTTATTAAGAATAATTAAGTAAATAAATTAACACCATAATACCAGGACAGAAATGTATATGTATGTTCTGCAAAAAATATAGCTCTTAATAAAAAATAATGGTTTTCTCCCAAATTAAAGAGTATTCTTATGATCATACTGCTCTTGAAGAATGAAGAAATTCCTTTTACAGTTTCATTAATTTTGGAGTAAAAGTTGGAGTTGTATTAGAGTTGTATAAATCTATGTGATCTAAAAAAATGTGATAGTAAACCAATTCTTTAGAGCTAAGAATTAAAATAGGAAAAATAAAATAATAATGCTATTTCATAATAGGGAGGCATTGAAATTACCAAATTTAAACAAATGTGGAGGTACTTGCATCTAAATAATTAAAATAGAAGGAATTAGAAAACCTAAAGTGCTGGAACATTTCATAAGAAATGATTAAAGGAATAACTTATGATTGAACCATATAGTTTAATGTAGGAAATTCACCAATAATTTAAATTGAACAAGAATGAAAACTTTTTAATGTTAAAAAATTGTAATATTTTTGTGATTTAAAAAATTCTCCATTTTAGGCTACATATAAATAGACTGAGATCAAAAGTGATATAACCTTGTTCACTTGACATTTCTTTCTACCATAATCAGACTGAACCAGAGATTTTATGAGAGGGTCTGTTTTCATGGATTTCTCAAATTGTTTCATCTCAGCAGTTTCTAATTAGTCTCTGAATTTCAGTTGTTTAATGGAAATTAAAGGAAACATTTTGAACTTTGAGACTAGGTCATAGATTTAAAAGTCTTGATACAGAAGCCTTCCTGCCAGTCTTTGCCAATGACTTATTAATTAACATGTTAGTTCCTATTACTCCCCTGACCTATAATGCCTTCCCACCACAACTCATGTCCATCACCATCTTTTCGACATCTGACCTGATTAAATTTCCTAATTTCAAAAGTGTTGTCTTATGTTTGTATTCAGTATCTTCTCTTCTTCTCTCCTTGCTTCCACTTTTCTCCCCTTCTCCTTTCCTTTCCTCTCTCAACTGTCTATTTCATGGTGAGGGGCAGTCAGACAGAATAGAGAGATAAGATTAGATTTGAGTTGAATCTTGAAGGAAACCAGAGAAGCCATATTTTTGGATTTATAAAAGAAAAACAAAAGCTATAATCAGAGTTAGAATTATATATCAATTGACCACAATGTTGTATATTCTAGATATTTAGTAAATTAACAAAATTAGTAAATGAAAGTTGAATAACCAAATCAGAGTTTTAATTTGTTTTAAAAGTTAAAGTTATATAAGTATATAAATTATTTTTAGTCATTTATATTTATGTATTCATTCATTTGTCCACTTATCTGGTTATCCAGCTTCTAAAAGGTACCCCAAACCTATTCAAACTATATTAAAACAAAATGTTTTAGTTGCTTACATTTTTCTGTAGACATGTTTGATATAGCCTATTAAGTAATTATTGATACAAGTTTATAAGGTTTCCATTTTTTCATTATGTGAAAAAAAACAAGCAAACTGAGACCTGAGAAAGACCTAATTTAGGAAGGCCAAGGTCATTCACTGCCTCCTGAGTCATTACCAGTTATCTTGACTTTTGTCTTGTCACTGCACTTTGATGACTCCAGAGGAGAAAGTAAGGCTGATGACTGTAGTGCTGCTTCACTTAAATCCAATTTACACACAAATCAAGTTGTGTACTCATGGTGTCATTGGTCCTTTTTGAGAAAATATGCTGCTATCTAAGTGTCAAGAAACAGCTGGCAGATGTCTAAGACCTTTGGTTAAATCTTTTTCACCCTACAGTGATAGATTTAGGCAACTTTTCTTTCTGTTTCTATAAAGGTACAAAAAATGTTGATTCTGTGAGGTGGGAAATCATTTATTTTATGTTTCATTTTTCTTCTGATTTATACAATATTTAGATATAAAGTTAATGGCAAAAATTGAATATTGGGTACACCTAAAATTTATCACTATGATTAATTAAGATTTTTATGAGAATATTCAAGGAAATATTACAACTATAATATAATGTCTTAATAATGTGGATATTCGAAAGGTATAATTTCAAATCTTTCTGCTTTCCTACAAAGTATCAATCCTATGAAAAAACAAATTAGCAAGCTTAACTGCTGATACAAGAATGTTGTACAGAATCATTTTGTTTATTATTGTTTTTAGTCAGATTTAGCCTTATTGCAAGAGGAATCAATTGAAATTGTGATTTGTTATACCCTTGACCCTAAATGGCTGCTGTCCTAAGTATGTAGTTGTTAATGAAACCTATATTTGAAGATATTTTTTAAACTAGGAGAGGTAGAACTACACTATGGGTAGAGAATGTTTTTAGTTGAAAATATGTATCAAACAGGTGGTAGGTCAGAGAATGAAGACTGTCTTCTGATTGTGAAGTAATTAAAATGAGACTGACAAAAGAAACCGAAGGGTCTTACATTTTAATATTTTTGGCATTGAAGAACTTGCTCTACATCAGTAAGTGTCTGAATATGTTAGGATAAGATGAGAGAATCTTAATATCTTAATAAAATATATTCTTTTTTAGACAATTGTATCTCTATTTATGAATATATCTATTACTTCTTTCAATACAGAATTTCTTTTGTGTTTTGAATTGGGTTTTGCTTTCATATGGTTGGTTTATGTTTCTATTTTTTCACTTAGAAGTAAATATTTTAAATTCCTGGTGTATATCTGAAGAATTCCATCTGATTTTCTTTGACAAGATGTCTTCGGACATTCATAATTTTGCTTAATATGCCTGAAATGAGGGGATCATATAGTTAATATTTGATCATACCATTTACCTTTCTAGCTTTCTGCAAGGATTTTGTTTACTATAAAGGTATCAAATTGTAAAGTAAGATGAAACGTAAAGACGGGGCATAAGTGGATATCACTACTAGATGTTGTGGTATGATTTTATTGTTTATAAGACTGCCCCTGGGCTCCAGAAGTCTTATAGAATTCTTTTTTGGGACCAAAGAATTAGACATACATGCTCTTCTTTAGCATGGTATTCTGTCACAAATTGAATGGATTATCCTTAGCCATGGAAATCCATAATTTTAGCCAGATATTATTTTTCTGCTTCATATATTATATCAATTATACTTCAACCATTAAAAAGTATAAATATGCTGTCTTTTTATTGAACTATGTTCATATTTGTAAAAATAATATTCTTTAGCTTCCTCTAATTACATGTAAAAACAATTTTAGCATTTTTTAAATTATGAGTTCCAAATTCTGTCAGATAGATTCTGTCAAATCTCATAGAAATCATATTGAAAACTTTTCCATGTCAATCATTTTGTACAAAAATATTTGAACAAAAATAAGAAGAAAAAAGTGAAAAGTAGTATGCTTCAGTCTATGTTAAGTCAACATCAATTCTTTCTCTAGAGGCAAATAGCATTTTTAATCTTGAGTTCTTTGGGGTTGTCGTGAATCATGGTATTGCTGAGAAGAGCTAAGTCATTGATAATTCTTACTATTACTTTCTACAGTATCCTTAGTTCTACACACTTTGCTCTATATCAATCTATGTAAATCTTTTTTGGGTGGTTCTGAAATCAACCTACTTGTCATTTCCTACCTCACTATTGGTACATCACAATTACATACCATAATTAGTTCATCCATTCCCCAATTAATGGACATTTTAAATCTCTTCGGAATACTTACCTGTAATGACATTGCTGGTTCAAAATGTATGCAAAATTTTATAGTCCTTTGACCATAGTTCCAATTTGCTCTCCAAAAAGGCTGGATCAGTTCACAACTCCAGCAACAATGCATTAGTCTCTCTCTCTCTCTCTCTCTCTCTCTCTCTCTCTCTCTCTCTCTCTCTCTCTCTCTCTCTCTCTCTCTTTCTCAATCTCTTTCTCCAACATTAATTGCTTTCCTTTCTTTGTCATTTAATCAATCTGATAGGTGTGAAGTTGTAGCTCAGAGTTCTTTTAATTTGCATTTCTACAATCAATAATGATTTGGAGCATTTTTTCATGACTATAAGTAGCCTTATTTAGTTTATCTGAAAACTGTTCATATCCTTTGATTATTTATCAGAGAATGAATTTACTATTGATCTGCTATTCTTTCTTAGACAGTATCAGGATGTTTTGATGTTTACCACTTTATAATTCCTGCTTTAGTTTAGTTTGCTTTCCTAACTATTTTTTTCATTGATTTTCTTGCTACTTTTGAACTTTTACTCTTCTAGATGTTTCATGCTATTATATTTTTCTGATTCTATAAAGTAATTCTTTGGAAGATGGATTGATACATTGATAACTAAATTATTTAGGTTGAATTTTCATTTTCTGTGTATTGGCTAGACTTAGCTATAAACAATTAATATTTCTCTAAGACAATTTTAATGGAAGCATTTCAGTTTCCTAGACTTGGTGCTAGACGACTGTCCAGGTTTCACAATCACATAACAATGAGGTCAGCACAATGGCTCTTTAGACCTTCAGTTTGATAATCATTCTAATATCTGTTCTCTCCTATACTTTCTTTCATAATCTCCCAGATGTCTGATAATGAAATCCTTTTGCAAGTTAAACTTACAACCATTCAAACATTTCTACAGAGAGTACAACTACAATAGACTGGCCACATTGTTCAAATGCAAAACATGCTTGCCAAAAAAGATTATTTTATGGAAAACTCACATAGATGTCAGAAAAAGTTATACAAGGACACCCTCAAGGTCTCTCTTAAGAACTTTGGAGTTGGTTATGTAACATGGAAGACACTGGCACAAGACCATCCAGTATTCATACTCTCTAAACATTCTCTCTCCAAGCATGTTCAAACCTCAAGAGCTAAAGTATCAGTTAAAGCATCATCATTTTCATGATCACTCTATACCCATTCCCTCTCTCTCTAAATATGTTTCTTTTAACTATCCTACAAATATTCAGTTCTCAAGAATTACAAGTATTTAGAAATTTATTCATCTTAATATTACTAATATTTTACCCCTTTATTTTTACCTTTTTATGTATCTCTTTAGTCATATTTGAAGATGAAAGTTTCTGTTTATTTCTGATCTTTTCATCAGATATGTTTGAAATTACTCTGTTTCTTTGAAAATTCATCATTTTAACTTTGAAAATTAATGCTAAATTTTGCAGGGTAGTTGATTTTTAGTTATAATCAAAGTTCCCTGGTACTCTATTTTTTCTAGGCCATCTGATTTTTTTAATATTGAAGTTAATAAGACCTGCACAATCTTAACTGTGATTCCTTGGAATTTTAAATACTTCTTTTTAGTTTCTTACAGTATTTTCTCCTTTTACTGTGTGAAATTTGGCTACAATATTCCTTGGAGTTTTTATTCTGGGCTCTCTTTCTGGGGAGTGGATTCTTTCAAGGACTATTTTATTTTCTTGTTCTAGAATATTATTGCAGTTTTCCTGCAGTGATGTCCTAATTTCCTGAAAGATATTTTCCAGGTTCATTTTATGATCATATTTTTGAGTAGACCAATAATTTGTGTTTATCTCTGCTATGTCTATTTTTCCACATTGGTCTTTTTTTTTCTAAGTGGTACTATATATTTTCTTTTATTGGTTCAGTGTTTCATTTTCTTTGATGAAATCTTGTGATCTCATAGAACAATTAATATCATTTGTCCAATTCTACAGTTTAGGGTTTATTTTCTTCATTTAGCCTTTGTGTTTGGGTCATTGTTTTTTTCAGTATGATAATTCTCCTTTTTCAGTTGATTAATTTTACTTTTTGATGACAGTCCTTTTCCAGTTGGTTTACTTAACTTTAAAAGGAGTCCTTTTCTGTTTTGTCGGCTTTACTTTTCAAGGAGATGATCTCTTCAGTCAATTTTTCATAATTCTGAATTACTTTCATTTTTTCCCTCCATTTTTCTTTTTCTGTCTTCTTTCATTTTTAAATTTCTTTTTGAGCTCTTCCAAGAGATCTTTTTGGATTTGAGATCAATTCATAAACTTCACTGAGGCTTCACATATAGTTATTTTGTTATTTCTTTCCTCTTCTGAGATGGTGTTTTTATTTTCCCTATCAGACTAGAAGCTATCCATCGTTAGCACTTTTTCTCCTTCATTTTCATAGCTGAACTCTGCTCCCAGGGCACAGGGAATATAGTCTCAAGTTTTTAGTGCTGGGGTCAGAAGCTGAACTCTGATCTATTGCTTGCTTATTCCGTGCATTTGGGTAACCCAGCTCAATCTTACCTGCTACACCAACATTCCTGGAATTCTAACTTTGTCTTCAGAGCTAATGTTGGGACCCTTTCTGGTTGCCTACTACAATTTTTGCTTGATAAGTGTTGATCTGATTCATCCTATATCTAAAAACCTCCTGATGACTTTCCAGTTCTCCCACATATTCTGGACTATACTCCCTTTTACTCAGGTGAGACAAATCTTTACTGAAGCTCCTCCATGATGGCTTGAGAATTAGTTTCTTTCAGTTTTTTGTTGTTTTTGTTTGTTGGTTTTGTGTTTGTGTTTGTGTTTGTGTTTGTGTGTGTATGTGTGTTTGTGTGTGTGTGATCTGTAGCTTTAGGATCTGTAGCTTCATTTTAAATTTATTTCAAGAAAAATTCCAGGAAACTTCCTAGCTTCATGGCACAACCTTGGCTCCAAAGAAAGAAATTTTAAAAGCAAAAAATAATATGCTATGTTCTGCATTCATTCAGATTGCACAGTTCTTTCTCTGTACAGGAATGGCATTTTCCATCACAAATCTTTTGAAATTTTGTTTGATCCCTCTATTGCTGAGAAGTGCTATGTCTATCTTAGTTGAATCATTACATTGCTGTTAATGTGTGCAATGTTCTTCTGGTTTTTCTCCCTTCATTCAGTATTAGTTCACATAAGTCTTTCCACCTTTTCATGAAATCTGTCTACTCATCATTTCTTATAGAACAATATAATTCTACTGCATTTATATACCACAACTTGTTTGGCTATAAGGGCATCCCCTCATTATCTAATTTACCGCCAAAAATACTATGAATATTTTAGTACATGTGAGTTTTTTACCCTTTTCTAATTATCTCTTTGGATTTCAGACATAGTAGAGTTATTGCTACATAAAAGGGAATATAATTTTATAGTTCTTTGGGCATAGTTCCAAACTATGTGCCAGAATGGCTAGATCAGTAAACAATTCCACCAGGAGTGAATTAGTGTCCCACTTACCTGATTCCCCTCTAACATATATCATTTTGTTTTTTTCTGTTTTAGTAGCCAATTTGAAAGTTCTAATGAGGTACTTCAGAGTTGTTTTAATATGCATTTCTTTAATCAATAGTGATTTAGAGCATTTTTTCATATAACTATAGATCATTTTAATTTCTTCATCTGAAAACTTATGCATTTATTTTGAATGAAATTCTCTTTCTTTTCTAGCTGGGATTTGTTGATAATTTACATATAGATGCTTTCCATTCATGTATTCTGTGTTTTGCTTCTTTGCAGAAGTAATTAATTGTTCAATTACTTTTAGGTAAAACTCTGGACTTCTCTAAGTGTGATATGTCCTTTGAGAAAAGGTGATAAATTTACTTCCTCTTTTCCTATATTTTCCTGAAAGTTTCTTTTTCTGATCTCATTACTATAGCTAATATTTTTAGAAAAGTATATTATATGTCCATTGTGTATATAATTATCCTCTAATTTAATAGTATCATTATTTACCATATTATGAAAAGTTATGAAAGTGATATTTTGCTCTGTTTAAAGTTTTTCTCAATTATGAAAATAATCATGAGGTTTCTCATTATTAACATGATCAATTATATTTGTAAGCTTTCTAATTTAAATTACTAATTTACTAATTTAAATACAAGTTGGTCAAAGAACCTAAACTTTACTGTGTATTGCATTTTCCAAATACAATGGATGATATTTTTGCATCAATATTCATTGATGATATATGTGTACAGATTTCTTAATTCTCACTCTGAATGTAATACCTTGATTTTAATTGTATTAAATAAGGAATTTAGTTTTGCAAACATTTGATATATTTCAATTAAAGATTATATTACTATTTGACCAAAGTCACTTTTAAATCCATGTATGTAATCTTCTTTTTTTGTTGAGGAGGTGGTAGACAAGGAATTACTTTGTAACTTTTTTGCTATTTTTTTAGATTTTCTTTTAGTTTTTTTAATGTATTTATTTATTCTTATTTTTTACAAATAATGTTTTTATATATTAGTAAAATGTTCTTGTTTAAGAGTAAACATAATACCCCCCCAAATAGATCCGCAAGGGAGATAAAGTAAAGGGGAGAGAAAAAAAAATAAAATTAAAGTTAAAAAAAATAATAGTAAAAATTTTAGGTATAGCCAGGTGGCACAGTGGACTGAGCACCAGCCCTGGAGCCAGGAACACCCGAGCCCAAATATGGGTCCATACACCCAGTAATCACCCAACTGCAAGCCACCCCAACCCAATTGCACTGTAAAAACCAAAAAGAAGACCCAAAATAAAATAAAATAGTAATAATTACAGTAAGGGTGGCCAGGTGGCAGATAGAGCACTGGCCCTTGAGCCAAGAGCACCCAGGTCCAAATCTGGCCTCAGACACCTAACAATCACCCAGCTATGTGACCCCAGGCAGGCTACCCAGCACCATTTTCCCTGCACCCCCCCCCCAAAGGAATAACAATAATTAAAAGTGTGCTTCAGTCTGTGGTCCAACACCACCAGCTCTGTCATGGGTGGATCACATTCTTTATGATAAGTCCATTGGAAAAGTTACTTCCATATTTTTCCACTGTTGCCATTGCTGATTGCAACTCCCTCCTTTCATATTTCTCCACTACCATGTACTATATTTTCTCTCTCCTTTCACTCTGCCTCTGCTGTAGGGTAGTTGAGTGGTGCAACAGACAGATCCCTGGCCCTGGGGCCAAGAGGTCCCGAGATCACATACCACCCCTTAGGCCCAGCATCCACCTGGCCCTATGGTCCCAGACAAGCCATCCAATCCCAGCCCCTTGCAAGAAGTAAAAGAAAAAATGTGTTATATCTGACCACTCTCCCCCAGTAGTCCATCCTGTCCTCCATCACTCACATCCCCAACCTTCCCCCTGTACCCCTTCTCTCCTTCTTACTCCAGATGTCTATACTCCATTGAGTATATATGCTGTTTCCTCTCCTAGCCACCTCTGATGAGAGCAAAGATTCCCTCATTTCCCCTTGCCTTCCCCCCTTCCATATCATTGCAATAGCTCATTGTAATAAAGGAAAATCTTATTATATGAAATATCTTAGCCTATTCCTCCTCTCCTTTTTCTTTCTCCCATTACATTTCCCTTTTATCTTTTGACTCCATTTTTACTCCACATTATATCTTCAAACAAAGCTCTCTCCTGTGCTTCTTCTATAAAAGCTTCTCCTACCTGCTCTATTAAATGAGAAGGTTCATATGGGTATTATCAGTAACATTTTTCTATACAACAATACATGTAGTTCATCAGCATTAAGTCCCTCATTTTTCCCCCTTCTCCTCCACTCTCTATGCTTCACCTGAATCCTGTATTTGAAGGTCAAACCTGCTCAGCTCTGGCCATTCCAACAGGAACATTTGAAAATACCTTGATTCATTGAAAGTCCATCTTTTTCCTTGGACGAGGATGTTCAGTTTTTCTGGGTAGTTGATTCTAGGTTACATTCTAAGCTCTTTTGCCTTCTGCAATATTATATTCCAAGCCCTATAAACTTTTATGTAGTTGC
Organism: Macrotis lagotis; assembly: GCF_037893015.1. Classification (NCBI taxonomy): domain Eukaryota; kingdom Metazoa; phylum Chordata; class Mammalia; order Peramelemorphia; family Peramelidae; genus Macrotis; species Macrotis lagotis. The sequence goes on from NC_133666.1 coordinate 356,802,050, forward strand.
TGCTAAGTTCTGTGTGATCCTGACTGCAGCTCTACAATATTTGAATTGTGTCCTTCTGGCTGCTTATAAGGTTTTCTCTTTGACTTAGGAGCTCTGGAACTTGGCTATAATATTCATGGGGGTTGTTTTTTTTGGATCTCTTTCTCAGGGATATCTGTGGATTCACTTCATTTCTATTTTGCTCTCTGCTTCTAAGATATCAGGGCACTTTTCCTGTAGTAATTCTTTGAAAATGATGTCAAGGTTCTTTTCCTGATCATGACTTTTAGGTATTCCAATTATTTTTAAATTATGTTTCCTGAATCTGTTTTCCACATCAGTTGTTTTTTTTTAATGAGATATTTCACATTTTCTTCTAATTTTTCATTCTTTTGGTTTTGAAGTATTGTGTCCTGATTTCTTGCAAAATCTCCCTCTCTTCCATTCTTTGTCTGAAGGATTTGTTTTCCTCAGAGAGCTTTCTTATCTCTTTTTCCATCTGGCCAATTCTGCTTTTTAAAGCATTCTTCTCCTCCATAACTTTTTTAACTGTTTTATCCCTTTGAATTATGCAGATTTTTAGAATGTTATTTTCTTCAGCACTTTTTTGGATCTCCTTGACTAAGCTGTTGACTTCATTTTCATGTTTTTCCTGCATTTCTCTCATTTCTTTTCCCAATTTTTCTTCTATCTCCGTCACTTGATTTTCAAAGTCTTTTTTGAGCTCTGTCATAGGCTGAGCCAAGTTTCTGTTTTTCTTGAAGTCTTTAGGTGCAGGAGCTTGTGCTTCCTCACCTTCACATTGAGTGTTTTGATTCTTCTTGGGATCACAGGCAAATTATTTCTCAATGGTGTTCTTGTTTTTTCTCTCCTTACTCATTTTCCCAAGCCTGTGCCTGGTTTTGGGGTGTTTCCTGAGCTTTTGAGTGTGTGAGGTCCTGTCTTCCCTCCTGGCCTGTGAATGACCACAAGCATACCCATCTACCATGGGGCTGAGGTGGGGGGGCTGCTGTTCTATGGGTTGCCTAGACTGTGATCAGGATCTGAGTGTTGTCAGAACCCCAGAGTTATGTTTCAGGGACAGAGGACTGAGCTTGGCAGTCTCTCTCTGCTCTCTCCCTAGGCTCTGCACTCATGCCCTGGGGACTCCTACTTACTTGCTTCTGCTTCTTGTTCCTGGATTTGGGCTGCCAAGACCATGCTGCTTGCTGTGTGCCTTGAGGGCTGGGCTTCACATGCTCTCTCTGGCAGAGGTCCCTGCTGTATCCCCAAGTTGTTCTTGGTGCTCCTGGTGGTGTAGGTCTGGAAACTCCCCAGCTGCTGTGAGCGCCAGCTCCCAGTGCCCTGGTTTCCCTCCAGCAGGCTGAAGTTCCTTTGCTCTGGCGGGCCACCCCTCTGGTGGGCCACCCCCCCCCCACCCTGTGGAGCCGAGCCTTTCCACTCTTTTCTAGGTTACCTTGGGTTGGAGAACTGCCTCACTACGCCCCCCACCCCGCGCCCAGGTTTTTGAAAGGCAGTGGGGTTAAGTTGATTGCCCAAGGTTGGATTTGAAGTCAGGTGCTCCTGACTCCAGGGCTGGTACTTCACCCACTGTGCCACCTAACCTCACCTTATAACTTGTTTAATACCATTCCTTTAGACTGGGTAGTATAAAATTTCTATTTCATGTCCTGTGTATCTGGCTATTTCATATTTTTCAAAATTCACCACTGAATAACAATCTATTTTGCACCATGTTTTAATTTTTAATATTCAAAATTAATTTAATGTGGATTCTAATTCATTTTCCAAATTAATATATTTCCATTTTTCTTCATTTTCAGGATTTCTATTTTTATTTAATTGGGAATTTTATTTGTTGCTTTAAAAAGATTGTTAATTACTTGCTCAACTGCTTGGACTATATTTTCTTTCACGTTTTGATAAAATTATTGAAAGTTATTAACTTTTCCCTAAAGTTTATTTTGGTTACATTTTAAAATTTGGATAGATTGTCTCAAAGTCATTTTCTTTCATAAAATTAAATTTTTAGTTTTTCCTTTTTCCAAATATTCTTTATTATATTATTTGCTTGCAATTTGTTTTATTCCTTTATTCAGATATCTTTTATTGAATGTTTTATTGCAATGTGTTCAGTAAAATATGTATTTATTACTTTTTATTCATTTCTTTTTTCTTTTCAATTTATTTATTTATTTATTCTTATTTCATACAAGTAATTTTTTATACATTACTAAATATTCTTGTTTAAAGAGTAAACATAGTACCCCCTTCTGCCCAAAAAATATAGACCCGCTTAAGCAACAAAGTAAAGGGAAGAGAAAAAAATTAAATTTAAAATAAAACAATAATAATAATAATCATAGATATGGCCAGGGGGCGCAGTGGACAGAGCACCCAACCTGGAGCCAGTATTACCTGAGCCCAAATCTGGCCCCAGACACCCAACAATCACCCAGTTGTGTGACCCCATGCAAGCCACCCCAACCCCATTGCCCTGCAAACCCCCCCCCCAATAATATAATAAAAAATGTGCTTCGGTCTGTATTCCAACACCACCAGCTCTGTCATGGGTGGATCACATTTTTTATGATAATTCCATCACAATAGTTACTTCCATATTTTTCCACTGTTGTCATTGCTAGTCGCAACTCTCTTCATTCGTACTCCTCGAATACCATGTACTATATTTTCTCTCTCTCCTTTCACTCTGTCTCTGCTGTATGGTAGCTGAATTGCAATAGCAGACAGATCACCGGCCCTGGGGCCAAGAGGCCCTGAAACTACATATGGCACATTAGGCCCAGCATCCACCTGACCCCATGGTCCCGGTCAAGCCATCCAATCCCAGCCCCTTGCAAGAAGTAAAAAAGAAAATGTGTTATATCTGACCACTCATTCTCCCTGCCATGGTCCATTCTCTCCTCCATCATTTATATCCCCACTCCTTCCCCCTGTCCCCTGACCTCTCTCCTTCTTACTCCAGATGTCTATACCCCATTGAGTATATATGCTGTTTCCTCTCCTAGCCACCTCTGATGAGAGAGAAGATTCCCTCATTCGCCCTTGCCTTTCCCACTTCCATATCATTGCAATAGCTCATTGTAATAAAAGAAAAATCTTATTATATGAAATATCTTAGCCTATCCCTCCTCTCCTTTGTCTTTCTCCCATTACATTTCCCTTTTATCTATTGACTCCACTTTGACACCACAATATATTTTCAAATTCAGCTTTCTCCTGTGCTATATCTATAAAAGCTCCTTCTACCTGCTCTATTAAATGAGAAGGTTCATATGAGTGTTATCTGTATCATTTTTCTATACCTAAATATATGTAGTTCATCATCATTAAGTCCCTCAATATTTTCCTCTTCTCCTCCACTCTCTATGCTTCACCTGAGTCCTGTATTTGAAGATCAAACCTTCTGTTCAGCTCTGGCCATTCCAGCAGGAACATTTGAAATTCCCCTGGTTCATTGAAAGTCCATCTTTTTCCATGGAAGAGGACATTCAGTTTTGCTGGGTAGTTGATTCTAGGTTGCATTCCTTTTTTAAATTAATTTTTACTAAAGGTATTATTTAAGTTTTACAATTCCCCCCCCCATTTTACTTCTCTCCCCCACCCCCCATGGAAAACAATCTGTCAGTCTTTACTTTGATTCCATGTTGTACCTTGATCCAAATTGGTTGTGATGAGAGAGAAATCATATCCTTAGAGAAGAAACAAGAAGTCTAAGAGGTAACAAGATCAGACAATAAGATATCTATGTTTTTTCTAAATTAAAGGGAATAGTCCTTGAACTTTTTTTCAAACTCCACAGCTCCTTATCTGGATACAGATGGCACTCTCCTTTGCAGACAGCCCAAAACTGCTGCCGATTGTTGCACTGATGGAATGAGCAAGTCCTTCAAGGTTGATCATCACTCCCTTGTTGCTGTTAGGGTATACACTGTTATTCTGGTTCTGCTCATCTCACTCAGCATCAGTTAATGCAAATCCCTCCAGGCATCCCTGAAATCACCTTCTCTCCTGTTTTTTTTTTTTTTTTTTTTTTTTTTTAGGTTTTTGCAAGGCAAATGGGGTTAAGTGGCTTGCCCAAGGCCACACAGCTAGGTAATTATTAAGTGTCTGAGACCGGATTCGAACCCAGGTACTCCTGAGTCCAAGGCCAGTGCTTTATCCACTACGCCACCTAGCCGCCCCTCTCCTGGTTTCTAAAAGAACAATAGTGTTCCATGAAATACATATATCACAGTTTGCTAAGCCATTCCCCAATTGAAGGACATTTACTTGATTTCCAAATTTGTTTTAAAAATATGACTCAGGTATATTTTAGAAATGAGTCTTTTGTCAGAATTATCAGTTGTAAAGATTCTTTCCCAATTTATTACATTTCTTTTGATCTTGGTTACAGTGGGTTTTATCTGTGCAAAAGCTTTTTAAAAATGTAACTGAAATCATCTTGTTGGTTTTTGGTGATGTTCTCAAACTCTTCCTTAGACATAAACTGCTCCCCTTTCCATAGATCTGACAGGTGGACTAGTCCTTGATATTCTAATTTGCTTATAATATTGTTTTTTATGTCTAAGTCCTGTAACCATTTGGATCTTATCTCGGTAAAGGGTGTTAGGTGTTGGTCTAATCTAAGTTTCTTCCATACTAATTTCCAATTATCCCAGCAGTTTTTATCAAAGAGGGAGTTTTTATCTCAATGCCTGGACTCTTTGGGTTTATCAAACAGCAGATTACTATAATTATCTGCTGCTTTTACACCTAGTCTATTCCACTTGTCCACCACTCTATTTCTTAGCCAATACATGTTTGATGCCTGATGCTTTATAATATAATTTTAGATCAGGTAGGGCTAAGCCCCCTTCTTTTGCACTCTTTTTCATTAAGCTCCTGGCAATTCCTGACTTTTTATTTCTCCATATGAATTTATTTACAATTTTTTCTTACTCAAAATGATTTTTTGGAATTTTGATTGGTAGAGCACTGAACAGACAGCTTAGTTTTGGTAGAATTGTCATTTTTATTATATTAGCTCTACCTATACATGAGCAGTTGATATTTGCCCAGTAATTTAAATCTGATTTAAATTGTGTGAGAAGTGTTTTATAATTATTTTCAGAAAGATTCTGAGTCTGTCTTGGCAAATAGACTCCCAAGTATTTTATATTGTCTGAGGTTACTTTGAATCCTGCTGTATCTTGCTAGACATATATAGAAAAGTTGAGGATTTATGAGAGGTTTATTTAATAACCTGCAACTCTGAAAAAATTGCTAATTGTTTCCGGTAGTTTTTTGGATGATTTCTTGGGATTCCCTAGGTAGACCATCATGTCATCTGCAAAGAGTGAGAGTTTTGTCTCTTCCTTCCCAATTCTAATTCCTTCAATTTCTTTTTCTTCTCTAATTGCTGATGCTAACGTTTCTAATACAATATTGAATAGTAGTGGTGATAATGGGCACCCTTGTTTCACCCCTGATCTTATTGGGAATGCCTCTAGCCTCTCCCCATTGAATATAATGCTTGTTTGTGGTTTCAGATAGATACTGCTAATTATTTTAAGGAATAATCCATTTATTCCTATACTTTCTAGTGTTTTCAGTAGGAATAAATGCTGTATTTTGTCAAAAGCTTTTTCAGCATCTGTTGATGTGATCATATGATTTCTGATAGGTTTGTTGTTGATATAATTGACTATACTAACAGTTTCCCTAATATTGAACTAACCCTGCATTCCTGGAATGAATCCTCCTTGATCGTATTGTATTATCCTAGTGATAACTTGTTGTAATCATTTTTCTAAGATTTTATTTAAGCTTTTTGCATCTATATTCATCAGGGAAATAGGTCTAAAATTTTCTTTCTCTGTTTTAACTCTTCCTGGTTTAGGTAACAGTACCATATTGGTTCCATAGAAAGAGTTAGGCAGAGTTCTATCTTTCCCTATTTTTTCAAAGAGTTTATATAGAATTGGAAGCAATTGTTCCTTAAATGTTTTGTAGAATTTACTAGTGAATCCATCAGGCCCTGGAGATTTTTTTTTTTAGGAAGTTCCATGATTCCTCGTTGAATTTCTTTTTCTGAGATAGGGTTGTTTAGGTATTTAATCTCTTCTTCATTTAACTTGGGCAACTTATATTTTTGTAAATATTCATCCATTTCAGTAAGATTATTAAATTTATTGGCATAGAGCTGGGCAAAATAATTTCAAATTATTATTTTATTTCCTCCTCAGTGGTGGTGAATTCACCTTTTTCATTTATGATACTAGCAATTTGGTTTTCTTATTTATTTTTTTAATCAAATTGACTAGAGGTTTATCAATTTTATTGTTTTTTCATAATACCAACTTTTGGTTTTATTATTAATTCAATAGTTTATTTGCTTTTGCTTTTATTAATTTCTCCTTTAATTTTTAGACTTTCTAATTTGGTATTGGGGATTTTTGATTTGTTCTTTCTCTAATTTTTTTAGTTGCATGTATACTTCATTGATTTCTTCTTTCTCCAATTTATTTATGTCAGCATTTAGAGCTATAATATATCCCTTGAGATTTGCTTTGAATGAATCCCATAGGTTTTGGTATGTTGTTTCATTAGGTGTTTATGTCCTAGTACATGGTCAGAGCAAAACATATATTCCTTTCTATCCCCATTCAATTTCCTCCATAAGTTTACCATATCTAGTTTTTCTAACAATCTTTTTACCTCCTTCATTTCTTTCTTGTTTATTTTATAATTCCATTTATCTAGATCTGATAGCGGGAGGTTGAGTTCTACCACTAGTAGAGTTTTGGTGTCTGTCTTCCAGTAGCTTTTTCAGCTTCTCCTCTAAGAATTTGGGTGCTGTCCCACTGGGTGCACATATATTCAGTATTGAAATGACTTTATTGTTTATGGTACCTTTTAGGAGGGTAACATTTCCTTCCCTATCTCTTTTAACGCTATCTATTTTTGCTGCTGCTTTGTCTGAGATAAGGATTGCTACCCCTGCTTTTTTTACTTCACCTGAAGCAAAATATATTTTGCTCCAAACTTTTACCTTTACTCTATATGTATCTCTCTGCTTCAAATGAGTTTCTTATAAGCAGCATATTGTAGGATTCTGGTTTTTAATCCACTGTGCTATATGCTTATATTTTAAGGGAGAGTTCATCCCATTCTCATTCAAAGTTATGATTACTAATTCTTTATTTCCCTCCCTGCTATCTTCCCTCTGTTTGTATTTTCCCCCCTTTCCCCCCTTTATCCATATTCCTGAGTATTTTGTTTCTGAATACCACCCCCTTCAGTGTGTTTGTCCTCCTATATCACACCCTCCCCTTTTTTCCCCCTTTCCTTTTTCCCCTTTTCTCTTCCCTTCCTTTTGTTATTTCCTCTTCTCCCCACTACCCTTCCCTTTCTCCACCCCCTCTCCCCTTATCCCCTTGTAATACATGAAAGGTTAGATGTTTTATAAGTTAACTGAATATGTGTAGGTTGACTTTAAGCCAAGATTGATGAGAAGAAGATGCAGGTGTTTCTCCTCTGCTCCCTTCTTCTCCTCTGTTACCACAGTTTTTTTGTACCTCTTAATGTAATGAGATTTATTCCATTCAACCCCCTTCCTCCTCCCATCTCTTTCCTGTCCCCCTTTTTAATGAGGTAGTGTTTTTAGATCATTCTATCTAAATCATAGAAAAGGCTGAGTGTCTGTCCCTTTTAGTTCAGTATATTCTATCAAATAGAGTCAAAATTACTGAGAGTTATTAGAGTCTTTTTCCCAAGTGGGGTTAAAGCCAGTTACATCTCTTTAGATAGCAGTCTCATGGATAGGTCATGAATACCCATCATTTCTAGATTTATGAGAATCTTTTTCCCCATGCTGGGATATAGCCACTTTCAACTTACTGGATAGCATTTTTTTTACTTTCACTGTCCCCCCTTTTTTTCTTTACTTTTACTACCCCCCCCCTTTTTACCTTTTCATGTGTCTCTTGAACCTCCTGTTTGATGTACAAATTTTCTGTTTTGCTCTGGTCTTTTCATCAGAAATTTTTGGCATTCTTCCATTTCGTTAAATGTCCATCTTTGTCCCTGGAAGAGGAGGCTCAGCTTTGCTGGAAAGTAGATTCTTGGCTGCATTCCAAGCTCTCATGCTCTTCAAAATATCTTGTTCCATGCCCTTTGATCCCTTAATGTTGATGCAGCTAGGTCCTGTGTGATCCTTACTGTGGCTCCTTGATATTTAAATTGTTTCTTTCAGGCTGCTTGCAGGATTTTCTCTTTTATCTGATAGTTCTGGAATTTGGCTTCAACATTCCTTGGTGTTTTCATTTTAGGATCTTTTTTTGGTGGACATCGATGTACTCTTTCAATTACTACTTTGCCCTCTGATTCCATGATATCAGGGCAGTTTTCCATCATTAGATCCTCTAATATTAAGTCCAGGCTTTTTTTTTCTCTTCAATTTTTTCAGGAAGTCCTATAATTTTCAGGTTGCCCCTCCTCAATCTATTCTCAAGGTCAGTGGTTTTGTTGATGAGGTATTTTACATTTTCTTCTATTTCTTCTATTTTTTATTTTGTTTAACTGACTCTTGCTGTCTCTTGGAGTCATTAGTTTCTGTAGACTCCATTCTTTTTGGGGGGTGAGGAGTTTTCTTCATTAACCTTTTGAAATTCCTTTTCCAATTGGTTAATTCTACTTTTGAAAGAGCTTCCCATTTGACCCATTGAAGTTTTGAGAGAATTATTTTCTTTTTGCATTTGCCCAATTGAGGATCTGAGAGAATTTTTCTCATTTTGTATATTTGTCCAATTGGTGATGTGAGAGATTTATTCTCATTTTGTAATTGTCCAATTGTACTTTCTAAGGTTTGGTTTTCTTGTTGCAAGGTATTAATTATCTCTTCCAAATTTTTAAGCTCCTTGCTTATTTCTTCAAGGAAGTCTTTCTGTGCTGAAGACCAGATTGTATTCTCCTCAGAGGTTCTAGGTCTTTCTAAGTTAGGGTCTTTCCCCTTCCAAGAATTTTTCTATGGATCCACCTTTCCAATGACCCTTCTTCATTTTGCTAAAACCTTGAGTTGGGGAGGGGCTGGTTCACAGGGGCTTGGGATTGCTAAAGGCTTTACTCACTGAGTGCAATTTCTCTGGTTGCCCAGTAGGAGGTGCTGGTTACTTTCTCTGGAGTGTCTGTGACCTTGATTGAGGCCTTCTCCCTTTGCTTGGAGGGAGGAGTTGGAGCTATTGAATTCTTTTGCCTTCAATCCATTATGCTCTTTGCCCTGGCCTAAGGTCATTCCTCAACTGGGCTGGTTCTTCTGCTCACACACCTGGGCCTGAGGCAGAAGTAATCTGCATTTGTTCCAGGAAGAGGTCTAAACTGTAATGGAGGCCTGGACTCAGAATTCCTCAGACCAGAGAAGCCCAGGGATGGTGTCCACAGCTCTCCTGCACCGGAAGTCTCCCTCTAGCCCTGTTGTCAAGCTCCCTGGGGGACAGCACCAATGCCAGTTCTTCTGCTCCCTAGTTGACTCAAGCCCCTGCCATCTAGCCCCACCACCGATCCAGCAGGTCCTGCTCGTGGGCCCTCAGACTCCCGGTTCCAATTCAGCTGTTAATCTGGTTGATCTGGGCGGATCCTCCCTCTGAGCCCAGACTCGCCCCCCACCCCCAATTTGCCCAGTGCTACTGCCGAAGACAAATCCTGAGATAGATGTTCTTTCTCCTGGCTTTTCTTTCTGGGTTTTGTGGGTCAGATTTCTTTTAAGAGGTTTGTTTCATATGATAGATGGGGAAGAGATCAGGAGACTTTAGAACTGTGCCTGTCTACTTTCCGCCATCTTGGCCGGAAGTCCACCTCTCGGTTGCATTCCAAGCACTTTGCCTTCTGGATTATTATATTCCAAGCCCTATGAGCTTTTGATGTTGTTGCTGCTAAATTCTGTGTGATCCTGACTGCAGCCCCACAATATTTGAATTGTGTCCTTCTGGCTGCTTGTAATATTTTTTCTTTGACTTGGGAGTTCTGGAACATGTCTGTAATATTCCTGGGGGTGGTGTTTTTAGGATATCTTTCTCAGGAGATTGGTGGATTCACTCAATTTCTATTTTATCCTCTGCTTCTAGGATATCAGGGCATTTTTCCTGTAGTAATTCTTTGAAATTGATGTCAAGGCTCTTTTACTGATCATGACTTTCAGGTATTCCAATAATTTTTAAATTATCTTTCCTAAATCTGTTTTCCATATCAGTTGCTTTTTCAATGAGATATTTCACATTTTCTTCTAATTTTTCATTCTTTTGGTTTTGAAGAATTGTGTCCTGATTTCTTGCAAAATCAGCAACCTCCCTCAGTTCCATTCTTTGTCTGAAGGATTTGTTTTCCTTGGAGAGCTTTCTTACCTCTTTTTCCATCTGGCCAATTCTGCTTTTTAAAGTATTCTTCTTTTCAATAGCTTTTTGAGCTGTTTTTAGCCATTTGACTTATGCTGGTTTTTAGAATGTTATTTTCTTCAGCATTTTTTTTTTTTGGATCTCCTTGACTAAGCTGCTGACTTCATTTTCATGTTTTTCCTGCATCTCTCTCATCTCTTTTCCCAATTTTTCTTCTATCTCCCTCACTTGATTTTCAAAGTTTTTTTTGAACTCTGTCATAGCCTGAGCCCAGTTTTGTTTTTCTTGAAGTCTTTATATGCAAGAGCTTGTGCTTCCTCACCTTCACATTGAGTGTTTTGATCCTTCTTGGGATCACAGGCAAAGTATTTCCCAATGGTGTTCCTATTTTTTCTCTGCTTACTCATTTCCCAAGCCTGTGCCTGGTTTTGGGGTGCTTCCTGTGCTTTTGAGTATTATTAGGACACATCCACAATGCTCTCCATGTGTGAGGCTCTGTCTTCCCTCTTGGTCGATGAATGACCATAAGCGTACCCCTCTGCCACAGGGCTGAGGTTGGGGGGACCTTGCTTTTCTATGGGGGGCCTAGACTGCAATCAGGATCTGAATGTGATCAGAACCCCAAAGTCCTGTTCCAGGCACAGAGGACAGAGCTCGGCAGTCTCTCTTCACTGCCCACCCTAGGGTCAGCACTCATGCCCTGGGGGCTCCTGCTTACTGGCTTCTGCTTCTCTTTTCTGGGCTCCCAAGGCCGAGCTGTGCCCTGTCTGCCCTGAGGTCTGTCCTTGAAATCATCACTCTGGCAGAAGTACCCCAGCTGATCCCCCAAGTTGTGCCTGATGCTCCCTGGGGTGTAGCTCAGGAAACTGCTCTCACTGCTTTGAGCCGTGCTCCCAGCACCCTGGGTCAGCCTCTGGGAAGTTCCTTTGCTCTGGTGGGCTACCCCTCCAACCCTGGTAGTGGAGCCTTTCCACTCTTTTCCAGGTTACCTTGGGCTGGAGACTGCCTCACTGGATCACCCTCTGTGGGTTCTGTCTCTCGAAAATTTAGTTAGAGTCCTTATTTTATAAGTTTTGAGAGAGATCACCTGAGAGAAGATCCTCTCTTGTCCCCATCTTGGTTCTTCTCCCCCCTTCTATCCATTTCAATGAGTTTATAATAATTTTAAAATTTAAAATTTGTCTTTTTTTCAAAGGTTCTTTACAAAACAGAATGCTATATATACTATACAATTTTGATTCACACTCAATATCTGTCTTTTCACTCTTCTAAATATTTTAATTAGATTAACTTTTAATTTATCTTTTTACTAGTTATGTTAAGTTGTGATTAGATACCCTGAAGTTGCCTGCTACTATAGTTATTCTGTCTTTTCTGCCTGTAATTCAGTTAGCTATTCTTTCAATTTTTTTGTTATAATTTAGTTTTTATATGTATATATATGCACACAAATATTTATATAGTTTATCTCTGTTGTTCTGTGAAACTCTTGTGTCTTTGTCACACCACATGAGGTTTTCTTGGCAAAGATACTACCTTGGTTTCTTTTTTCATTCACCAACTCATTTGGACAATGAGAAAACTGAGGCAAAGAGAGTAAAATGACTTGCCCAGTTCATACAGTTAACAAACATCTGAAGCTAGCTTTGAATTCAGAAGATTTCCTGACTCCATACCCAACTCACTATTCACTGCTCTTGTTCATACAATTTATCTGCATAACCTTTAGTCATATTATATTTTTCTGCTTCTTTTAAAAAATAATCTATTTCTACTATTACTTTGTCTGAGATCAAGATTATTATCACCTTATCACCTTTTTGAATTCACTTTAAATATTATGTAATTTTTCATTATTTTAATTATTCATATATTTTTATTTTTCAAATGTGTTTTGTATAGAAAATATATTGTTGAATTCTCTTTTCTATTGCATTATATACTAATTTTCTACTCTGGGGAGATTTCATCCTTTTTTATAATTGCAGCTATATTTTAAAATTATTTTCTCTTCATCATACAAAGTTCCTTTATAAGCTATCTTCCAAAGTTTATATGTATTTTGTTTTGTTTAGCATGATCTTAATTGCATTTTTCCTCAATTCTTTCCTTGTTAATGGCTCTCTGTGCCCCACCTGGGGTTTTATTGGCAACGATACTGGGATGATTTGCTCTTTCCTTCTCTAATTCACTTTACAGATGAAGAAACTGAGGTAAACAGAATGATGTGATTCGACCAGGGTCATAGATCTAGTAAATAACTACCTTCAAGTCTTCCTATCTCCAAGCCTAGGATTGAATCTATTGTATTACCTAACTGCCTGAGTCTATTCAACTTATTTGATTCTGAATGCTGTGTATCAAATCTATTTCACTAATCAATCTTTATTCCTTTTTTTCAATCTGCATTATCAGTTCCATCCCATCTAATCTATTATTAAGACCTTGTTATGTATTAATCACTGTTCTAGCTTTTAGCTGGTAGTTTCAATATCATTCTGTCAAGTTGATTCTTTTTTCTTATGTGGTTTATTTCAAATTCAGTTTATTTAAGATTAACAGTTTAGGAAATTTGGAAGGCAGAGTTGCTTCTAGTAAATCAGAAAGGTTCACACTTTTCTTCTACATAGTCATTTCTCTACTCTTTGTAATTTTAATGGGGCTACAATTAATACAAAAAGTTTGTGCCCTCTAGATTGTACTCTAAAGGAGTAGACAAACTGTAAAGAAGTCTGGAAAACTGTGATGATTGGTAGGTAAATAGGACCCCATTGGGTACCTGGACAGGGGAATCTTGTTCTATGGACCTGAAGCCAGTCAGGGAGCAACAGAAGTAAAGAGAGTGATCTGAGAGTTTAGTTTCTGCCATTTTTAAAAGAAGGCATTGGGAGGTGTTTGGTACCTTGTCCTGCAACCCTTCAATCAGAAGAGAAAGATGAGGGAGGTAGTATCAATCAAAACTTGAGTGGTGGTGAATTTAGAAGTAATGATCTTATTCTGGGAGAGAAATTTTGTTCAGTAGAGTTGAAACCAGACAGAGCAGTAAAGCAAAGTGGACCATTTATTCTCTTTGTTTTCTTGATATCCTAATTTTTCTTTTTAAATATTTTTATTAGATACTTTACTCTACTGATATGTTTTACATCACTAGTTCTTAAGCTTGTAAACACTCATATGCATGTATGCGTGTATTTGTGTGAAGAAAATAAAACCATCGAGATTGAGAAGGGCAACCCCACTAAGAGCTGTACTGAAAGAATCAATATGGATTTATCAAGTTAACATCCTACTAACCTTCTGCCTTCTTTTTAAAATAGGCTTGTTAGATTATGGAAATTATTTAGACTTGACCTCCCTGGATTTCAGCAAAGTACTTGGGTGGGTAGGTGGGAATAAAAAGGTCTTTTGCTCCGCATGGATCAAGATGGCGCCATCCCCGCTGCTGTCCAGGTCCTGTCTGGGCCTGGCTCCCGTCACACTGGTTCATTCAGCATTTTACATTTGGGAGAACTGAAATGACTCAAAGTTATACTAACCCTGGCTACTGTTGCAGGCCTGTGGGCCTATCTCCTCCAACATCATAAAGAAGATATTTTAGAATATGAAAGAAGAAAAGAGCTAAAATAAATTATTTGAATCTGCTTCTTTCCTCATTGTCAAAAGTGATGACAACCAATCTGTGTGTCCATTGAATGTATATCAGAGAAACAATCTGTGTTAGGCCTTCTCTGCAGTATCACAGATGTTCAAATAAAAATTAATCTAAAAAAGTATACTTGCCAACTTTTCAGGTTATATACATACTATCATTTTGTAGAAAAATCAGTTTGGAACCATTTGTGCTGATGATGAAAGGTACTTACACTTGAAAGGCATTAACATAGATAAGCAAATTAAGAATTTCAATAAAAACTAGAAGTAAAAACTGCCTGAAATTTAATACTTGTAGTTAATATTTTATGGCATTTAACCTCCATCAGATACCATATTGCCATGACAGTGGTAGTTCAGTAAGTTGGGGGGAATTTCCTTTTAGCTGGTAGTTCAATATCATTCTGTCAAGCTGATTCTTTTTTCTTATGTGGTTTATTTCAAATTCAGTTTATTTAAGATTAACAGTTTAGGAAATTTGGAAGGCAGAGTTGCTGCTAGTAAATCAGAAAGGTTCACACTTTTCTTCTACATAGTTATTTCTCTACTCTTTGTAATTTTAATGATTTATGTTTGAGTTCCTATCCTTTCTTCTCAGTGCAGCCTATTAGGACTTTTATAGGTCTGTTTTATAGTCTATGATTTGGTGGATAAATTTTATGTTAGAGACTGAAGGAATATAGAAATAATTATCCTTTTGAGGTACCTTTCTTTGAAGAGTTTACCCTCCACTAGGATAGGTTAGACTATCCTAAGTAATTGTGATTCCAAGTAGAATGTACAGTTTCCTGGGAAATACAAGGGAAGTTCTATGAAAAGTCACAAGAAAAAAAATATAATGAAAAGGGAGGACCCTGAAGAGTACCTGCTTACCAGTGAAAATAAACCTGATTTGTCCTATGAATCCTTACTTATAGATATATTAAAAAAATTCTACTTATAATAATAAAAAAGAAAAATATAAAGGTCTTTCAAGTGTAGCAAATTGTGTATAGGCAGGGATTAGCCTTGGCAACTTAAATTCACAGCCCTTGGCTACTCTTTCTGAGTTCAAGATTAGCTTTTAAGAGTTAGTGGTTATTTCTCTCTACTTATAAACAGTCATTCAGTATGTTTCCCCAATTTCAATCATCAGTTATCTTCTCCATGTTATCCAGCTAGTTAGCATCTCCCTACTCTCTTTTAATCCATACATATTGTTTTTGAATGATATATGATGGTTGAATCAACCATTACTTGCAGGACCTTGTATCTCAGCTGAGGGTCAAATTAATTGATGGGCAGAGTCAAGCAGATCAATACTTTGGTATGACTTCAAACTAGACAGCTGCTGCAGCTACCATTAAATTTTTCTATGTACTCCAGTTGTTTATAGCTCCAGTTTCTTCCATTCTTTGAATTCTCTCAAGGTTATGATGACTTGATCTGTTTTGACTTCAATTTATTTAAGATTAAGAAAAAATATGCTTATCATGGAAAAAATGTAAATACTATATCAGATTATCTTCTGTTGGGGAGGGGGAGGCAAGGGAGGGAGGGGAAAATTTTAAAATTCAAAACATTGCAAGAATGATTGGGAGAAATAAAATATTCATAAAATTAAAAAAGAAATAATACATATAAAAGATAAAGCAACAGAAGTGACACCATTTATTCATAGAAAAATTAGCGAGATATAAAAATTAGTAATAGCATAGAGGCCCAAAATAACAAACTGCTGTGGCTTCTACTGCTGTTTTCTTCTCCCTCATCCACCAAAGATTTGTAGCAGTTCTTGTTTCCTTCACTATCAGGGGACAGAAAGTTTAAAGCGGGAGGGGAAGGTGACAAAAAGAGAGAGGGAGAGGGGGAGTGGGAGGGGGAGGGAGAGAATACTTGATAATGATCTGATGTTTCAAAAATTAGATTCACCATGGATATATAGTAGGCAGAACATGAATTATATGCATTCTCCATGGACTGCTCCATCATTGACTAAAACCAAAGAGTAAGTGATTAATGCATTAATAGCAAACTGACAGTAGATAGTGTGTTGAAGATCTTTATTTGACCTTTTGTTTTTCAACAGATATTTCTATCAAATAGATGAATTACAATGTAAACTGCTTGAGGACATGGAATGCCTTTGCCTTTTTGTTTTCAGACTAAAGTGTATGAATGAATAAATGAATAAAAGTTTGATGAGTGGCAATTTGAATGATATTATAGAAAACCAGATTATTACCTGATGCAAATATAGGTGGAGAAACTAAATTAGTTTATGGCAGAGTAAAGATCCCATTACTCTGCAATATGTTGCAATAAAGATTGAATTAAAATAAAATATGCTTGGCTTAAAGATTAAAAATTAATTTGTAAAAATTAAATTATGAATTGCAAGATATGAGAGAAATCCCTACACAACTTTTCATGTGAAAAAAAATTGGGCATTTTAGTTTTCTGTAGCAAAAGATGTGCCAAGATTGTAATAGCAGCCAAAAAAGTTCTTTTGAACTTAGGCTGACAGTAGAAGTTTAAAACTCAGAAAAAGAGAAGTGATGATGTGCTTGTATTGTGCCCTGATTATGCCAGTTAAACAGTATTTTGATCTATTTTAGTCGTTATATTATAAGAAATATGCATAAGTGGGAGCATATAACCAAGAGGGAGATCAGTTATAAGGAGAGAACTAAAGACCACTCCTTATGAAGCTTTGTTTTAAAAAAAAAAGTCCTGATCTTTCCCCTTCTCTCAAGATGGTGAACAACCCCCTCCCCCCCCCCCAAGTCCTCCAAAGGAAAAGAAGGTCAGAAAGGAAAAAAGGAAAGGAAGGCCAAAAAGGAAGATGGGGCTGAAAAGGTGGTGAAAAAACCTCGAAAGCATTGCCGTTGAAATCCAGTCTTGGCCCGAGGGATCGGCAGATACTCCAGGTCTGCAATGTATTCCCACAGAGCCATGTACAAGTGGAAATATGCTGCACCAGAAACCGGGATTAAAAGGAAAAAGAAAGACAGGGTGCCTGCTACTATCTCAAAGCCAGTTGGTGGTGATAAAAATGGAGGAAACTGAGTGGTAAAAATTCGTAAAATGCCCAGGTATTACCCTACTGAAGATGTACCGAGAAAACTCCTATGTCATGGCAAAAAACCCTTCAGCCAGCATGTGAGGAAATTTGGGTCTAGCATCACCCCAGGCACAGTTCTGATTCTGCTCACTGACTGCCACAGGGGCAAGCGTGTGGTTTTCCTGAAGCAGCTGGCTAGTGGTTTGCTACTGGTGACTGGACCTCTGACCATCAATCGGGTTCCTCTACGAAGGACCCATCAGAAATTTGTCATTGCCACCTCTACTAGGGTTAACCTTTCTGGTGTAAAAATTCCAAATCATTTTACTGATGCTTACTTTAAGAAAAAGGGGCTCCGTAAACCCAGACACCAAGAAGGAGAGATTTTTGACACAGAGAAAGAGAAATATGAGATTACAGAGCAGCGCAAGGCTGATCAGAAAGCAGTGGACTCTCAGCTCCTGCCCAAAATCAAGAAAATTCCTCAGCTCCGCGGTTACCTGCGTTCTGTATTCTCTCTCTCTCCGATGGAGTTTATCTTCACAAATTGGTGTTCTAAATGCCTTGCAGAGGAACTCTTATTAAAATATTTGGAATAGCGAAAAAAAAAAGTCCAAAGATGTTAAGATTGCCTCTAGATTTCATATTTCCTCATTATTAGAGGTCTTCAAGCAAACCACAGGTGATAAATTTTAGGAAATTTCAACTTTGCTGGTGTTTGTACCAATTTGAAATTTGGGTAAAAGCAGATCTGACCTAGATAAAATTTTCTTCATAAAAGATTTCAAATATTTAAATATTACAAAAATTCCTCTAATTATTTCAGAGATCAGCAAATCTTTCTCTTTCTGCAACTTCTACTTATTATTTATACTTTTAACTCTCTAGGTATGTAAATTATTTAACCAAGATTAGCTATATCCAACTGAAATCAATATGAAATATACATAAGTAATGTTACAAAGTTATTATAATATAGCTGTGAACTAAGTCTACAAACTCATAATTCCTGTTGTCCACTAAAGACCAACAAAGTCTTTTGAAGAAAAAGAATGATAAAAAATATTTCTCCAATGATTAAATCCTAATATATTACTCATTAACATTCAAATGCTGTGTCTTTCACTACAAATGGACCTGAAATGTTAAACATAGCTTCCTGAACAAATGTATATAGGGCCAATTGAGCAGAACTAATGAAAATGAATGTTTTTAATTTGTTTACAGTGAACTCATTTACCTAGAGAACATAGATTTCTAGAAGTGAGCTTCCCATTGGGTCTGAACTCTTCAAAAGATTAGTAGACTTCTCTCAAATAGGTCATTTGTCAATGTGTCTCTCCATCTTTCATAGATCTATCCAAACACATTAATTCTAGAGCATACATATAAGAAAGACAAGAACAGAAGCTAACATCCAGTTCTGGGAGGCATTTTTACTCCCTTGACCTATGTAAAATTGTTAGCTATTTTTGACGATTTTGAACATTTCTCTTAGTTAAACAAGAATTAGTAATGGAAGAAATGAATCATTCTAACAGTTTTACTGAACCTGAGTGTCTCTGAAGTTCACTTTTTATCTGATTGCAGTGGAACAGAACTGATAATCTTTAGGTCATACATCACATTCTGCAGAGTGATACTGGAGAGGAAAACAGGTGGAAAAAAAGAGTGACTCATTTCTTTTCTTGGTGATCTCTCATCCTGCTAAGAATTTGTTTTTAATGGTTCTTTCTTTTAAGTTTAATTAATCTTATAGTCATGAAGTCAAGTTGTATAGAATGCTAGAAAAGTCAGAATGAATCATTATAGGAAACATTCCAATTGGGTCATCGAATCAGTGGTCCATATTACCACCCTGCAAAATTCACCAATGAGTCCTCAGTTCTGCCTTCTTGGACTTCTAGGCAGCCTATTGATACCATTTGCAGCTTCTTATTAAGGTCATCATTGCTGATACAGAGAATTGAATTCCATTTGAAATCATCATAACTGAGGTTGGAAAGAAGATATAAATATTAAGCTCTTAATTTATCAATTTAAAATCTTTAATGAGGACAGGAATAAGGAAAATAGTATGAAAAAGCCTAGCTTACCTTGATATGTACAAGACAGCATATCAAGATGAACTATATCCTCAGATACTAAAGAACTGGTATGTATAGTATTTCTGAACTACTGTTATGTAGTTAATGCTATAAGACTGGAGATGCTATGGAAATGTTGGGAAAAATGTTATTAAGATGGAGTAGTTAAAACATCAAAATTTTCCAATAAAGGAAACCTGGTGGAGTCTGAAAATTATAAACAAAAGTTTCACTTTGATTGTAAAAAATTCTAGATTTTATTATTAAGAGATGATTAATGAACATTTAGAAAGACAAACATTTAGCACCCAGAGCTAGAATGTCTTATCCCAAAACCAATCACACACAAATATAATTCCCTTTCCTTTTTATGATTGGTAGGAGAATATAGCTTCTTTATATTTCAATAAGGTATTTAATCAATCCTCTCATATTGCTTTTTATGAAGAAAATTAAACAATTTGAACAATACTATAGCTTTTTATTCAGATTGGTAAATCCCCCAAAGTAGGTATTAATCATTATGTAGATCATAAATTTTAGCTTGAAAGGAGACCTCTTCTTAATTGTCACACAGTATTTTGTTTGCCCCTGTGTAGTTAAACAATTTAACCCATGGTTTGGATGAGGTATTAGGCAGTATACTTATTAAATTTGTAGATGTTGAAAGGATGGAAGAAGTTGCTAATAAATTATAAAATAGAACCAAGGTTCAAACATATTTCAACAGGTTATTAAATTGTGCTAAAGCTAATAATATGAAACTTTAATAGACATAAATGTAATTCTTTACATTTAATGTTAAAACATCAAAATAAGTATAAGACTGAGGAGATATCCTCAGATAGTAATTTACCTGGAAAAGATATGGAAACTTTAGCAGTACAAGTTAAATATGGAAGCCATGAAAGCTCATGTAGTCTTCATTAGAAATAGTCGTATTATATAGGAATAGCTAGATTTATTTTGTTCTTGTAAGCGCACCCTTGGAATGCTCAATCCTGGGTAAATTGCAAAATTTAGGAAGAACATTGATAAGTTGAAGGGCATATAGTAGAGGAGGAATCACATTCTTTAAAAGGTAAGATCATACTGAGAACTGGTTGAAATAATTAGAGGAATTTTTTGTAATATTTAAATATTTGAAATCTTTTATGGAGAAAATTTTATCTAGGTCTGATCTGCTTTTACCCAGAGAGTTAAAAGTACGAATAATAAGTAGAAGTTGCAGAAAGAGAAAGATTTTTTTATTTAGTGTAAGTAAAAAACAAAACAAAACAATTGTTGAAATGAGGGACAGAATGTCCTGGAAGATAAAACAATATTTTCTCTGACAGTGGAATTCTTTGAAATGAGGCTGAAGGACTAAAATTGATTGGCGTGTTGGGTTCTTTATCAATAAGGTACATAATTGAATTAGTAGCATCTGAGATATTCTGGAATTTGATATGCATAATCCACTAATATGCCTCTAGATTAGTTACTATATTTGGGAACCCTTTAATAAAGTTACTTGCATAAGCAAAAGAACAAAATCATCTTAAACAGACAAATTATTTACTCCTTCTGATTTCAGAGACATAAGTCACCAGAAGTGAAAGAAGGAAACTTAGAATAAAGAAATGTATCCAAGAAAAGCGAAGAAATTTGCTCTAGAGGTAGATCTAGCAACAAGATCTTAAGACAACCAAGTTAGTGATCTTTCCATTACCATCATTGCTGAGGTTCTATAGTGAATTGGATCTTGAAGCAAACTCATTGCTTTTTCTCATTATTTGAAATTTTAAAGATTTATTTTCCTATAGATGTATAATATTTAATATTTTACATTATTTTGCTTTAGAAAAATTAATATATATGTATATATATATATATATCTCAGATTAAAATGATGATATTTGTTTTGCTTGGATTTTAAAACTTTACTGGAAAACTATTTGGAAAAATTCCTAACTGTTGCATAAATGTCCTTTATTTTGAATTCTGGTTTTAGTTGAGTAAGAGTTTAATTTAGATGTTACTACCTCTTCAATGCCAGCCAAATTGGATTAATCCAATTTTCACAGAAGATTTGATAGAACTATGAATCATATCTTCCATTAGTAGGAATTCCTAAGAAGTAAAATACATATTGTCATTGTGAGATACTCTTAATTGAGCTGAGAAAACTGAGTCCTTTCATTTTTGTTTGTTCTTATTTTTAAGTATTTTCTTTAAAAAAAATTAGCCTTGTTGAAATTTAATATTAAATACAAAAATAAATTAATGTGACACATATTCTTTACTTTTTTTCAAAATATATGGATACACCATCTTCTCTTTATGTCAAATATTATTTTGCCACATCAGGTGGTCTGAGATTTCATTAACCAAAGATTAAATATACCTCAGAGACCGCATAAGAATTTATTTTAGTGATATTTTAAACTTATTAAAATGTGCTATGAGAAAAAATTCTCAGAAAAATACTTTCTAGGGATTATTTATGTTTCTAATAAACCAACAACTTAATTAAGGGAGCATTAAATCATTTTGGGAATCTAGTCCCACAAAAGTTGGACTTTAGGTGGCATTTAAAGTAGCTTTATGCTTGAATTTAACTTTATCTTTTGCCAGATCTACTTCAACAATGATCCCTTTGATAATTTCTTATTCCAAAGATTTCATTTCATGTTTATCCAGTTTTTGACCACTTTTAACATCTCATCTCCAAGTGAACATTAATTATAAATTTCAATTAGAAAATAGCTGATAATGAATTGCTTATCCTAATTAGTAAAGATATTTGAAATAATGGCAAAACTAGGGGTGGCTAGGTGGCACAGTAGATGGAGCACTGTCTTTGGCATCAGGAGTACCTGAGTTCAAATCCTGCCTCAGAAATAATTACCTAGCAGTGTGGCCTTGGACAAGCCACTTAACCCCATTGCCTTGCAAAAACCTAAAATAATTGCAAAACCTGTTGAAAATCTTTTCCTTAGGTAATACTTTGATGTAAAGAAAGTATCATAACTTCACTAATAAATGTCTTTTGAACTTCTTCATATTGTTAAATCAACCCAGATTTCCAATTTCTAAAGGGAGATAGTCAAAGAGCCTTGAAATTATTACATTATTAAAAATTTGAAATTATTCACAACAATTATACAGTAAACTCACACTCACAATGCATTTTTGACTTTTCTGATTCATTAGAATTTGATCTGATTATCTTATTATTGATAATAAGAAGTTTCTACATGAGAAAAAAAATCTCTCCATCAGATTGTGAAGTGTTTGTGAGGCTAAAAAGTAAAAGAGCAGGGAAAGGTTGATACAATTCTGGGCTTACTGACATGATATTGTTTTACCAACATTATATTTCTTGACCAATCAGTCAGGGTTGTTCAACTCTTCAAGAATTTCACAAAGGCTGGAATCCAGCTCAGAAGCCAAAGAACTCTGGCTCACTCCACAGAGATGGAACTCTACATTTTACGACTGGGAAACTTTAAATGATAAATTGCCATAAACAAGGGCAGAGTTTTAGCTGATACAAATAGAAAACATACAACTTGAGATCTTTTCCCTGAGAATTATTAAAAATCTTAAATGTGTCATTTATAAAAATGGTTTTTGGATATTTTTTGTCAGGCTTAAATAAACTGACCATTAACAAAGAAAGTGGGACTTCCAGCCAAGATGGTGGAGAGAAGACAGGCACTGTGATAGGTGCTCTTTCCCTTCAGAAATAATGCGAGAGACAAATCTTAAGAGAAGAACACCTACCAAGGTCTGTCTCAGGGGACCGTCGGTGAGCTGGGAGACTAGAGCAGAGGATCAGTGTGGGGCCCCCAGCTGGGGGGAGCCAGAGGGTCAGCCTCAGTCCTAGACACTTTGGTGGGTGGCAGGTGCGAGATACATCTTTAGCTGCAGAATCTTTGGTGGTAGGGTGAGGAGCTAGGGGAGAGTGTAGCTGCGGCTTTTCTCCCCCTGGCCAAAGAATCTGAAGCTATAACTGGAACTCACACCCCTACTCACCAAAGTCTCCACAGCTGAGGCTGACTCTCTGAGCTACAGGAGGGTGAATTTCAGCACAGAGTCTCAGAGCACACCTGGAGAGCAACCAGCTGGGCCAGGGACCTGAGCTCCATACTCAGTAGAGTCCTTTGCACAGAATAAACAATTTAAAAAACCCTCCACCCCCTATCCCCTCAGGGAAAAAGAAAAAGAGTAACACCCTCCCCCAGGGCCCAACCCAGTGTTCAAGGTCTCCTCAGACCCTACTGCTGAGGACATCACTCCAGAGAAAGCAACAAGCATCCCCTACTCACTGGCCTTTTCAATTACTAAACCAAGTGAACAAAGGCTCTAGGATCTTCAAAAGCAAACCTCTGAGAGCCAGCTCCCCTCAACCCCAACACAAGATGAAAAAAGGCCAGAGAAAAGGGGAGCCCATGGAGAAATACTTAGAAGAGACAGATTCTATTCTAGAGAGGTCTAGCACTGCTGAGGAGAATATGAATTGGTCTCCATCCCAGAAAGACTTCCTTGAAGAAATCAGGAAGGAGTTTAAAAATCAATTGGAAAATTGGGAAAAAGAACTCTAGAGAAAATTATCACCTTGCAAATGAAAATTAATATCATGCAACAAGAAAACAAATCCTTGGAAAATACAACTAGACAAACACAAATTGAGAATAACTCTCAGATCTTCAACTGGGCAAATGCAAAAAAGAAAATGATTCTCTCAAATGCTCAATTGGGCAAATGTAAAAAAGGAAATGATTCTCTCAAAACTACATTTGGGCAAATAGAAAATTCCTTCAAAAATAGAATGGACCAACTTAAAAAAGAGTTAGAAAAGTTAAATGAAGAAAAAATCTTCTCTTAAAAAAAAGAATGGAATCAGTGGAAACTAATGACCTCATTAGACAACAAGATTGTGTTAAACCAAAAGATAAAAAAATAGAAAAATTGTAAAATACCTCATTAGCAAAACCACTGACTTCGAGAATTGATGGAGAATTGATCGAGAAGTGAGAATCTAAGAATTATTGGCCTTCCTGAGAACATTGAAGAGAGAAAAAAGCCTGGACTTATTATTACAGAATTCAGTGATGCAAAATTGCCCTGAAATCATGGAACCAGAAGGCAAAAATAATTATTGAAAGAATACATCCATCCCCTCCGGAAAGGGATCCTAAAATGAAAACACCAAGGAATGTTGTGGCCAAATTCCAGGACTATTAGATAAAAGAAAAAATCCTACAAGCAGCAAGGGTAAGAAAAAATTTAAATACCAAGGAGCCACAGTAAGGATTATGCAGGACCTGGCTGCATCTACATTAAGGGATGGAAGGGCCTGGAATGAGATATTCAGAAGAGCAAGGGAGCCTGGAATGCAGCCAAGAATCCACTACCCAACAAAGCTGAGCCTTCTCTTCCAGGGAGAAAGATGGACATTTAATGAAATGGGAGACTTCCAAGATTTCATGATGAAAAGACCAGAGCTAAATAGAAAATTTGAACATCAAACAGGAGGCTGAAGAGACACAAGAAAGGTAAAAAAAAAACCCCAAAGAAACAAAACTGCTATACAATAAGATGAAATTGGCTATATACCCACTTGGGAGAAAGAGTCTCATAACTCTTGAGAATTTAACTCTGTTGGAAAGAAATGATGGACACTCATAACTTTTCTAGAACTCAGACAGAATTATTTAAAAACAATCCTCCTTAAAAAGGGGTGCAGTAAGGAGAGGGAGGTTGGAGTGAGACTGAATGGGGTAAATCTCATTACAGAGAGAGATACAAAAGACTTATTGTAATTGAGGGGGAGAAGGGAGGAGGTGAGAACCACCTGAATCTTCATCTCATCAGACTTGGCTTAAAGGTAACCTAGACACACTTAATCAAGTTAAGAAATTTACCTTAACTTTCAAGCATTGAAAGGGGAAAAGGGGTCGGGGGGACTGGGAGAGGGATAAAAAGGGGAACTAAAAGAAGGAAGGGAAGAAGGGCAAAAGGGAAAGGAGGGGAAGGGGTGGGGGTTGATATAAGAGGGCAAACACACTGAAGGTGGTGGTATTAAGAAACAAAACACTGGAGAATTGGATAAAGGGAAAAAGGGAAAAATACAAACAGAAGGAATATAGCATGGAGGGCAATAAAGAGTTAGTAATTATAACTTTGAATGTGAATGGGATGAGCTCTCCCTTAAAGCATAAGCAGATAGCAAAGTGGATTAAAAACCAAAATCTACAATATGCTGCTTACAAGAAATGAATTTGAAGCAGAGAGATACATATAGAGTAAAGGTAAAAGGTTGGAGCAAAATATATTTTGCTTCAGCTGAAGTAAAATAGGAAGGGGTAGCAATCCTTATCTCAGATAGAGCAGTTGCAAAAATAGATAGCATTAAAAGAGATAAGGAAGGAAACTATATCCTCCTAAAAGTTACTATAAACAATAAAATAATTTCAATATTAAATATGCATGCACCTGAGCAGACAGCATGAAAATTCTAAGAGGAGAATTTGAAAAAGCTATATAAAGATAATAGACAGCAAAACTCTTCTAGTGGGAGACCGCAGTCTCCTGCTTTCAGATTTAGATAAATCGAATCATAAAATAAACAAGAAGGAACTTAATGAGGTAAATAGATTGTTAGAAAACCTAGATATGATAGACCTATGAGGAAATTGAATGGAAATAGAAAGGAATATACCTTTTTTTTTCTGCAGTACATGGCATGTACACAAAAATTGACCATGTACTAGGCATAAAAACCTAATGGTCATTGAAGAAAGGCAGAAATAGTGAATACAATCTTTCTCAGATCATAATGCAATAAAAATCATATGCAATATTGGGCCAGGGATATAGACCCAGAACTAATTGGAAACTGAATAACCTCATTTTAAAGCATGAATGGATTATACAATAAATTATAGGAAGAATTAATTATTTCATCCTAGAGGATGACAACAATGATAAAACATATGAAAACTTATGGGATGCAATCACAGTGGCAGTCAGGGGATATAATATATCTTCATCTCCAAATGATTACATGAATAATTTAGAGAAAGAATAATTCAATAAACTAAATATGTGACTAAAAAGTAGAGAAAGAACAAATTAACCCCCCCATTAAATACCAAATAAAAATCCAAAAATTAAATAAGAAATTAATAAAATCAAAAGAAAGAAAACTATTGAGCTAATAAAGCCAAGAGCTTTTTTTTATGAAAAAAAACAATAAAATTAATAGAACCCTGATAAATTTGATTTAACAAAAGAAATAAGAAAACCAAATTGCTAGTACCCTAAATGAAAAAGCTGAACTCACCACAAATGAGGAAGAAATTATAGTAATAATTCAGGAATTATTTTGCTCAACTGTATGCCAATAAATTTGACAATCTAAGTGAAATGGATAAATATTTGTAAAAATATCAGTTCTCCAGGTTAAATGAAGTTTAATTTGCTAAGGCAGACTCAAAAACTTTTTGTAAACAATTAAAAAACTCTTCTCACACAAATAAAATCAGATTTAAGTACCTAGCACACATCAACTATTCATGGATAGGTCAAGCTAACATAATAAAAATGACAATTCTACCAAAACTAAATTGCTTGTTTAGCACCCTACAGATCAAAATTCCAAAAAAATTACTTTAATGAGTCAGAAAAAGTTGTAAGTAAATTTATATGGAGAAATAAAAAGTCAAGGATTTCCAGGGATTCAATGAAAATAGTGCAAAAGAAGGTGATTTTTAGAAAACCTAGATATGATAGACCTATGGAGGAAATTGAATGAGGACAGAAAAGAATAT
Organism: Macrotis lagotis; assembly: GCF_037893015.1. Taxonomy (NCBI): domain Eukaryota; kingdom Metazoa; phylum Chordata; class Mammalia; order Peramelemorphia; family Peramelidae; genus Macrotis; species Macrotis lagotis. The sequence continues at coordinate 356,829,021 of NC_133666.1, forward strand.
CATTTTTTTAAAAATTATATTATAAAGCATCAGTCCTCAAAACTGACTGGTATTGACTAAAAAATAGAATCATGGATCAATGGACTAGACTAGGTTCATAGCAGGAAATGATTATAATCATCTGCTGTTTGATAAACCCAAAGAGTACAGCTATTGGCATAAACAGCTCTTCAATAAAAACTGTTTGGAATTTTGAAAGTTAGTATGGGAGAAACTAAGATTAGACCAACACCTCACACCCTATACCAAGATAAGATCCAAATGGATACAGGATTTAGTCATAAAAAATATTATAAGCAAACTAGAAGATCAAGGAGTAGTTTACCTGTCACATCTATAGAAAGGGAAACAGTTTATGACCAAGGACGAGATAGAGAACATCATTAAAACCAAACTAGACAATTTTGACTACATTAAACTAAAAAGCTTTTACTCAGAAAAAACCACTCTAACCAAGATCCAAAGACATGTAGTAAATTGGGAAAGAGTTTTTGCAACTAATATTTCTGACAAAAGATTCATTTCTAAAATATACAGAGAACTGAGTCAAATTTTCATAAAAAAAGCCATTCCTTAATTGACAAATGGGCAAAGGATATGCAAAGGAAATTTACAGATAAGGAAATAAAAGCAATCCATAGTCAAATGAAACATTGCACCAAATCCTTACTTATTAGAGAAATGCAAATTAAAGCATCTCTGAGATACCACCTGAAACCTCTCAGACTGGCCAATATGACTAGAAAGGAAAATGATCAATGTTGGAAGGGATGTGGGAAATCTGGGACATTAATACATTGTTGGTGGAGCTGTGAACTCATCCAAACAATTGAGAGAGTAATTTGGGATTATGCTCAAAGAAACAAAAATGTGCATACCCTTTGACCCAGCAATACCACTATGGGTTCTATACCATGAAGAGATTATGAAAAAGGGTAAAACATCACTTGTACCAAAATATTTTTAGTAGCCCTGTTTGTGGTGGCAAAAAATTGGAAATTAAGTGAATGTCCTTCAATTGGGGAATGGCTTAACAAACTGTGGTATATGTATGTCATGGAACACTATTGTTCTATTAGAAAGCAGGAGGGATGGGAATTCAGGGAAGCCTGGAATGATTTGCATGAACTGATGTTGAGTGAGATGAAGAGAGTCAGAGAAACAATACACCTTAATAGCAACATGGGGTTGATCAAACTTGATGGACTTGCTCATCCCTTCAGTGCAACATCCAGGGACAATTTTGGGATATCTACAATGGAGAATATCATTTGTATCCAGAGAAAGAATTATGGACTTTGAACAAAGACCAAAGACTATTAATGCCAAATTAAAAAAACAAAAAAGTTATATTATTATGTAATTTTACTATTTCATACTTAAATTTTCTTCTTTAAGGATGTGATTTCTCTGTCATCACATTCAACTGAGATCTATGTATAACAAGGAACCAATGTAAAAGTTAACAGAATGTCTTCTGTGGGGGGTTGCGGGAAGGGAAGCAAGAATTGGGGAAAAATTGTAAAACTAAAAATAAATAAAATCTTGCTTAAAAAACAAAGAAAACATATTATTTTAAATAAATTTTAGCAAAATGTTACTGGTAATTAAGAATTCACAGGGGTGGCTAGGTGGCATATTGGATAAAGCACCAGCCTTGGAGTCAGGAGTACCTGGGTTCAAATCCGGTCTCAGTCATTTAATAATTACCTAGCTGTGTGGCCTTGGGCAAGCCACTTAACCCCATTTGCCTGGCAAAAACCTAAGGAAAAAAAAGAATTCACTAGGAGGGTAACCAGGTGGCACAGTGGATAGAGCAACGGTCCTAGAGTCCGGAGAACCCAAGTTCAAATTTGGATTCAGACACATAATACTTATCTAACTTCATGACCTTATGCAAGTCACTTAACTCCATTGCCCAGCATAAGACAAACAAACAAAAAAGAGTTCAGTAGGTAGTTAGTTGACATTCTAATTATATCAGTATCACACAAACTATACTTTTCAACTTTAGTTTATGTTCTCTCAGCAGGTCATGAAACAACACCGAATAACTTCATTCCTTTCCTCTAATTGGCTAGATATTTGATCTCTTTGGTTAAATGAATGGTATGTTTTTGCATTTCTAAGTATTATTTCAATATATTTTGAAATAGTATAAAAACAGTGATAGGATAATTCAGTCAAGACAGCCTAATTGAAATTTTAGAGATATTCTTACATTTCAGACAAATATTTATAGAATTGAATTAAATAGTATAGCTCTTGAAGGTTGAATCTTCTCTCATCAAAGGCAGTAAATACAGTGAAAAGATGCTGGATCTGTAGTTAGATTTCTTAGTTAATACTTGCTATGATGAAGTAGTCTTACTATTACTATTACTATCAGTATTACTATTATTATTAGTATTAGTATTAGTATCAGTATTACTATTACTATCACTATCACTATTCCTATTCCTATTCCTATTCCTATTCCTATTCCTATTCCTATTCCTATTCCTATTCCTATTCCTATTCCTATTCCTATTCCTATTCCTATTCCTATTCCTATTCCTATTCCTAACTAAGATAATACCATGATCTGATTGGATTTATACCAGGTAAGCAGGGATGGCTCAATGGGAGGAAAACACTCAACATGACTGAAAGAAAAACAACAAAAATCTTATAATTCTTTCAATAGATACTGAAAAAGCTTTTGACAAAATACAGGACCCATTGCTAATAAAAACCTAGAGGAATAAATGAAGTTTTCTTTAAAATGTTAAAAAAGTATCTATCCAAAAACCATCAACAAGCATTACATGTAATAGGGAAAAAACTGGGAGCATTTTCAAAAGGATCAGGAGTAAAACAAGAATACCCATTATCACTTTTCAATATAAAATTAGAATTGCTAGCTTTACCAGTAAGAGAAGGAGATGAAATTGAAGGAATTAGAAATGACAATGAGAAAACAAAACTTTCTCTTTTTTGCTAATGATAAGATGATATACTTAGAGAACTATAGAAAATCAACTTAAAACTCTTTGAAAGAATTACCAAATTTAGCCAAGCAGCAGGACATAAAACAAACCCACATAAATCATCAGCGTTTCTAAAAATGGGCAACAAAGCTCAAGGGCATGAGATAGAAAGAGAAATTCTTTTTAAAGTAACTGTGGATAACATAAAAATACTTACTAATCTACCTCCCAGGACAAATCCAGAAACTGTATGAACACAACTGCAGAATACTTATCACGCAAATAAAATCAAATTAAACAATTTAAAACACATCAATTGCTCATGGTAAGATGGAGTAACATAATTAAAATGTCGATTTTATCCAAATTGAATTATTTGTTCAGTCCAAATACCAATCAAACTACATAAAAACTATTTTTATGGTTCTAGAAATAATAGTAGTAAAATTCATTTAGAGTAACAAAAGGTCAAGAATATTATGGAAAACGGTGAAAGAAAAATGCAAAGGCCAGTAGCCTAGCTTTAGCATATCTAAAAGTATACTATAAAGTAGCAGTCATTAAAACTGCATTTGTACTGGAAAATACATAGAGTGATGGACTAGTGGATTAGAAATCTATGGTTTGACAAACTCAATGACATTAGTTTATGGAAAAAGAACTCACTATTCAACCAAAAACTGCTGGGAGAATAGAAAAATAATTCAAGACAAACTAGGGATAGATCTACATCTCATAACCTATTTCAAAATAAGGTCAAAATGGGTATAAAGGGTGATCCATTGACAAATTAAGAGATCAAAAAATTATCTATCAGATTTATGGAAAGGGAAGAAATTCATGAACAAACAAGGAATAGAGTACATTTTAAAAGGCAAAGTGGATGATTTTGACTATATTAAATGAAAAAAGTTTTTACACTAATAAAATGAATGTATCCAAGAATAGTAGGAAAACAGAAAACAAGGAAATAATTTGCACAAGTATTGGTTCTGATAAAGGTCTCATTTCTAAAATATATGGAGAACTGAATCAAATTTATTAGGTTATATACTTCCTCAGTTGAAAAGTGATCATAGGATATGAACAGGATGTTTTCAAATGAAGAAATTAAAACTATTAATCATAAGAAAAAAAGGCTCTTAATCATTATTGATTAGAGAAAAGCAAATTAAAACATCTATGAGGTACTACCTCACCCCTATCAGATTGAACAAGATGACAAAAAGGGAAAATAATTAATATTGGAGAGGCTGTGGTAACATTGGGACATCAATGCATTGTTGGTGGATTTGTGAACTGATTCAGCCATTCTTAGAGAACAATCTGGAACAATTCCCAAAGGTAATAAAATTGATAATACCCTTTGTCCCAATAATACCAATACTAGCCCCTTATCCAAAAGAAATTATACAAAATGGGAAAAAGTTCCACATGTTCAAATATATTCATAGCAGCTCATTTTTGTAGTGACAACAAATTGAAAACTAAGGGTATACTCATCAATTGGATACTGACTGAATAAATTATGGTACATGAATATTATTGAATACTATTTTTGATGTTTTCTTTTCTATTTTGGGGTTTATTTTTATCGATGTTTTACTTTTCCGAGGACATGTTATGGAAGCTTTTTTATTAACATTCATACATATGTTGATGCATGTTTCTAGCTTACAAAATTTCCTTCCACCCTCCCCTCCAACCACTCTCCCATCAACAGTGAACAACCAAGTCAATATTGTACTTATACATTTGTGCTAAGCACCTTTACAGGTTAGTTAATTTTGATATGAGGAATTAAGATTAAGGGAAAGAAATACATAAGATACATTTTATAAAACAAAGTGAATGTGATGTTCCTCAGATTCTGAAGGAATTTTTGTTTTGTTTTGTTTTGTTGTTTTTCTTCCTCTGGATGGGGAGTGTTGTCCATAGCTAGTCTAATAGGGTTGTCCCAGCTCTCTGAATTGCTGAGAGTAGCTGCATCCATCAGGGTTGATCATCTTATAATGTTGTTGTTGATATATACATTGTCCTCTTGGTTCTACTCCCTTCGCTCAGCATCAGATGCTATAAGTCATTCCATGCTTCTCTAGAGTCTGACCATTTATGAGTTTGTATAGAACAATAGTATTCCATAATATTCATGTACCATAACTTGTTTAACCCTTCCCGAGTTGATGAGCACTCCCTCAATTTCAAATTCTTTGCCACTACAAAAAAGAACTGCTATGAATATTTTGGAACAGGTGGGACTTCCCCCCCCTTTTTTTTTTTACGGTTTCCTTCTGTGTATAGGTCCAGAATTGGAAATGCTGAGTCAGAGGGTATGGACAGTTTTATTGCTCTTTTGGAATAGTTCCACATTGCTTTCCAGAATGGTAGGATCACTTCACAACTCCACCAGAAATGCATTAATGTCCAAAACTCCTACAATCTCTCCAACATTGATCATTCTTAGCCAGTACGAGGCGATATCTCAGAGTTGTTTCAATTTGCATTTATCTAATCATTAATGATTTGGATCATTTTTTCATATTATTATATATACCTTTAATTTCTTTATTTGAAAACTGTTCATATTCTTTGATCATTAATCAACTGGGGAATGACTTGCAACCTTATAAATTTGATGCAGTTCACTATATATTTTAGAAATGGGACTTATCAGAACCCCTTGTTGTGAAGATTGTTTCCCCAACTTTCTGCTTTCCTTATAATTTTGGCAGCAATGATTTTGTTAGTACAAAAATTTTTAATTTAATATTGCCAAAATCATTAATTTTGCCATTTGTAATGTACTTTAATTATTGTTTGGTTATAAATTTATCCCCTTTCCATAGATCCGATTGATAATTTCTTGGTGATGCCTTATGCTTTAATGACTTAATCCTCTACCCATTTAGACCTCATTCTGTTATAAGTTGTAAGATTTGTACTATTATTTTTATGAAATGAAGAGAGGATGGACTTCAGAAAAGTCTGGAATGAATTGTATGAACTGATGCAAAGTGACATGAGCAAAACTAGGAGAACATCGTACACATTAACAGTGACATTGTGAGATGATAAACTATTAAATTCAGCTCTTCTCAGCAGTTCAGTGATCAAGCACAATCCTGAGGGTCTTGTTATGGACAGTGCCATCTACATCCAGAGAAAAAGATAACTATGGAGTTGAATGTAGAGCATACTTATTTTTTTTTTTAGTTTTTTTGCAAGGCAATGGGGTTAAGTGGCTTGCCCAAGGCCACACAGCTAAGCAATTATTAAGTGGCTGAGGCCAGATTTGAACTCAGGTACTCCTGACTCCAGGGCCGATGCTCTAGCCACTGTGCAACCTAGCCACCTCTAAAGCATACTTATTAAGTAAATATATTAAATATGATTGTACTTGTACAAATTATTTCAAATTGTTCACTGCCATGAAGAGGGGGAGGAAAGGAAGTGTATTAGAAAAACGTTGAACTCAAAAGCTTACCAAAAAAAATTGTTGAAAATTATATTTGCATGTAACTGGGAAAAATTTAAAAAAAAGTTGGACTGAAAGTAACAGAGGAAAGAAGGGATGTAATATTAGAAGATAACTTTGCAGTGAAAATCAGTATATGATTGATACAATTAGAATCAGTAGAATTAATATTCATAAATTAGGGGGGAACTAGGTGTTGCAGTGGATAGAGCACCAACTCTGAAGTCAGAAGGACCTGAATTTGGATCTGACCTCAGATTACTTATTACTTAGCTGTGTGAATTTGGGCAAGTCACTTAACCCCATTGCCAGTAACTAAATAAACAAACAAATAAAATATATATAGATCACAGATCACTGAGATACAAAAGGGAAATAGATAAGGAATTTTTTTTCCATCATAAACTTGACAGAGAACCATGATAGAATTTCAATTATCTAGGCATCTAATAGTGTCTTTTTACTTATGATCAACTCATTTCTTAATTCTATACTTATTAAACTTAATTAACATTTTCATTGCTTAAAATACCAAGAATTATGCAATAATTAAAATTAAATATAAAATCAAAATCTAAAATTTCTGATATTCCTTTTTCATTTTACAGTGTTTAATATAATCAATATTTTAAAAATTATCATTATTAAATTCTGCCATTGCACAGTGATTTTATAGTTTAATGTGTTATAGTAGCAGTTTCCTTTTACTGACTTAAACTGAGAAAATCTATTATTTTATCTCTTCCCTTCCCCCCACTAATTTTCTAAAGCCCTTTTTTATTTTGTAGTATGATTGGTAATTCCCAAGAATGTTTTTACTGAAATTCAAACCAATGTCACTGAATTTACATTCAAGAGTTCAAATGCTGTAATATTCTTGCATTACCATTTTCAACAACTGTGAAAGAGTTCTATTTTAAAGCTCTATTGCTCAGTTTCAGCACAATAATATTATTTCTTCTTGCTATCAAAAATTCCCCATAAATTTATTTTCTTTCTTTTAAACCTATGTTTCTGTAAGCAAGTCAATAATGTCCCTCTATTGTTAAATACTTTCAGGAGTATAATCATTTATTACTATACAATATCTACTTGGTTAGACATTTTAAAGGAGAGTAATAAAACAGGCCTGCACTTTAAAATTGCTTAAAATTTCCATAATGTCTTAATGCATTAAACTGTTTGTATGCAATTGAAACTAAAGGATTATTTGTTTAAAATATCTGTGAATAATTAAATTTTATAGAAGAGAGCTAAGAGTTAAGTTAAAATCTCCTCTGAAGTTCTGAAAAAATAAACTGACTCCCACAGAGATCTCAAATGAATATTATTTTTCCATCTATGTATGTTATTGAATAGTTGTCTACTAGCCAGGTGGATTATGATGAATTTTCCTTTTAATCTTTCCGGGAGACTTATATTGGCCCCTTACCAGGGGTAGTATTCCAAATTTCATGGAACCATGGATTGGCTCTGCACTGAGATATTTTATTCTTATTTATTAAAATATGTTTGCTGTTCTCCCATGGTATTTTTTGGAAAATATCATTTTAAAATGCAATTGTCTTTACCAGTCCCTTCACATTGGATTTTCTTGTTCCAGGTATATGCGTTTCTTAGTGAGTCTTGTTGCAATCCCTTGCTAATGGGTTCTTGTGAGTAAGCTACTTAACTTTTTTTGAATCTCAGTTTTTTCATCTATAAAATGAACATAATGCTACCTGTACAGCCTTACTCATATTCTTTTTTGGGAAGATTAAATGATAAAATACATGTAAATCATATAAAATACTTTACAATGTGTGCCACATACTTTTATGTGTTTAGATTATATGTTTTGGAATTTACTAGCAATTGCTAATATCTAGGTCACCTAGCTTCTCTGTTGCCTGGTCTGAATATTAACTTATTCATAGCTAGAATTAGAAGATATTAACAAAAATGACAGGCTGTGTTACAAGACCTAAACTAGACTAATTTTGAATAATCTATTCTTTCACATTAACCTATACTAATCCTAGTAAATTCAGAATACATTTATTAAATATTGCTGCATACACAGATTAAGAAATAATTTTTTAATTTTTAAACAAGAGTCTTGTTATTAAGACTTTACACATAGGATTATTGTGTCATTTTAAAGGTTTAATCAATTCAAAGACATATTATTTCCTATATTAAAGATAAAAAGTAAAGAGAGAGGAAAGAAAAAGAGAATAAAAGAAAGAGGAAGAGGAAGAAGGATAGAAAGAGTGAGAGGAAGAAGAAAATTTGCTGACCTAGAGAGGAGAGCTCTGTAGGAAGTAGCATTTAATCTGAGTTTAAAAGAATCCTATAATACTCTCAGAGGTAAGAATAACGAAGGCATTCCAAGAATGGAGGGACACCTTATACAAAGGCACAAGACAAAAAATTGTGTTTGTTGTATTTGAGGAAAATCAAAATATTCAATTTAGCTGGACTTTAATATGTCCAAATGAGAATAATGCACAATAAACCTGGAAATCTAGACTGGAACTTGACTGCAGCTTCAAGTTTCAAAAAAAAAAAAGGGGGAAACTACATTTGAGATTAAAGGCAATAAAAAGCTATATATGAAAATGGAAAAAAAATATATACAAATACAAGATCCAAACACCAATGTTAACCAACCCATATGGAAGGACAATTCTCAAAAGAATGGCAACCTTTTCATAAACATGTGAAAGATAGACCCAAATTGCTAATAATAAGAGCAATTCAAATTAAAGAAATACCATAACTCCTTGAGTTTGCCTTACTGATAATTTCATCTTTCAAGAAATGAAGGTGCTAATAAGGGGAGGTTTCATTCTGAATAAGATTCTCATTAAAAGGGAAGAAGTGACTGTTGAGTTGGATGGGAATATTGTTTCTTTGCTTTTTTGATAAGGAAGAGTTTGTAAAGACATGGAAAGATATGCACCTCAGTTTTTTTTTGAAAAATAAAGATATTTCAAAGTGTTCAGGATAAAAATTTGTAAGAAGTCATAGACTCCTGAAACAGTGTAGGATAGCCAATGAAGAAAAGGAAAAGCTAAAAATGAAATTATGAAGATATAGATTCCATTCCATTGAGGAGGAAATGTGGGGTTTGTCTATTGATACATATATATGTATGTATATATATGTATGTATGTAGACACTCATCAATGAAATTATATTTTTTAAAAATGTTCAAAAGATGATGATGACCTTGTCTGAAATTATGATAATGAATTTTGTTTTGGATATATGGAATATAAACCATTTGTGGTACATATAGTATTACTGAGTTATAATTACACACACACACACACACACATACACACACAGAGAGAGAAAGAGCGAGAGCGAGAGTGAGAGTGAGAGCGAGAGCAAGAGAGAGAGAGAGAGAGAGAGAGAGAGAGAGAGAGAGAGAGAGAGAGAGAGAGAGACTTGGGATATTAGATTTTGGGAATTAAGATATAAAATGCAGTATGATGTCTTTATTTATAACCTATAAAATGATACTCTAGCTTTTACATATGTTTATGTTTTCCTTGCTATAACTAGTAGAATCATCTTCTCTGAGGGATTTCTTTTAGGTGAGAATAGGTATTCCTGATTCAAAACAACTTTATTTTCCTTTATTGACATAGCATAATATGAAAGATCACGACTTAATCTTCCATCATTTGTAGCAAACTAATGATCACAATCTGAAGGAGGCCCAGACCACTACATCACACTGTTGAATGCTTCCTTAATGAGTGCTATTTCCAGAGCCTGATATGCTAGTGCTTCAAATTTCCTGACAGTTTGGAAGACAAGTAACTCTGGTGGGACAAATGCCAAGTCCTTTCAGGGTTTATTTCCACCTTTGTTAACCCGCTGAACCACCCAGCTCTCACCTGTGGCTCCAAGAAGCTATTGCATGCACAGTGACCACAATGGTAAATTCTTTCAACAGACAGGTTAAACAGAGTTTAGGTAACCAAGAGGGTCTCAAACCCATTGGTGAGTTAAGGGTGTGTCTACCCCAAGTATGTGAAGTCTTTCACTGATGGAAAGGACAGAGGAGAACAATTCAACCCAAGGGTCAAAGGCAGTTAAAGAAAATGCTGTGGAGTGGTTAGAGCTTGGCTAGACATCGATGATACCATAGTCACCCATTGCATCTAGAGCTTCCATCAGTTGTCTTGACTCTGACTTTCAATGGACCATGATGACCTTGGAAAAGGACATGAGACTGATGATTTTATGTAATCCTGCCTCACGTAAATCCAATTTACTCATGAATCAAAAGATATCAGGCATAACATTTTACCATTCCCATCACAATGTCCTGTGGGGACAGGTAAGAGATGAAGCAGCAAATGAGGATACATTGGGAGGTATAGTATCAACTCTGCACTTGGCAGATACTAGGTATAGAGTTGCTTCCTCATTGAAAATAGCTGTAGGTTTTGGCAGGCCCCTGGGTGACTGAGCAGCCTTTTAAGGAATGTACTGCTCACCTGGTGTGATGGAGGCACTAAAAATGGTGCTCTGAAAGTTCTGCTTACCCAACCCTGACCTTATTATCATGGCAGAAAAGGAACACACCTAGTAGAGAAAATTTGATTGCCCAGAAAAGTTAATCTATAATGCATCAGTTTTGCAATATGTGTTTGACTGGGTTCTAGATACTGGATAACAATCTCATGATTTCCCAGTCATCAATGGAGTGAAACACGGATGTGTTCTTGTCCCCATGCTTTTTATCATGCTTTCAGCCATGCTATTAAGCACCTTCACTGAGGTTGAACATGACATCAAATCAGCTGTTGCACTGATGGCAAATGATTCTAATTAAAAGGCTTCAAGATAAGACCAAAGAGGAAAGAGTGTTGATACATGATTTACTATTTACAGATGATTGCACTCAATGCAGCCTCTGAAACTGAGATGCTACAAAGTGTGCATCAATTCTCTGCTGCTTGTGCTAATTCTGGTCTATCAGTTAGCACCACAACATCTATAGGTAGAACCATAGGCTATAGAAAATGGAGAAGTCTTGGATACTGTGGACAAGTTAACTTACTAGGCAGTGTCCTTTCCAGGGAGGTACATATTGATGAGGCTCACATTTACATTGTCAGAGTTCATTTAATTATTTGGGACTCTGAAAGAAAATGTGGGAGAGAAGAGGTATTAGACTGATTATCAAACTGAAGGTCTACAGAGCCATGGTGCAGACGTCATTGCTAATATGCCTGTGAAACCTGGACACTCTACCATTGCCATGTCAAGAAACTGAATCATTTCTTGGGAAAATTCTGAATCACCTGGCAGAAGATACCAGATACTGAGATACCAGATACCTTTCTCAAGCATTCAAATTTTACCACAGAAAGTGCAACTGTGATGGACTGGCCATAGTGTTTCAAATGACAATTGCAATTTAGCAAGTTTGCCAAAAAAAGACTATTTTATGGAGAAATCACACCAGGGCAAGTGTCCATAGAGGGGTCAGAAGAAGTGATACTGGGACACTCTCAAGGTCTCTCTTAAGAATTTTAGAATTGATTGTGTAGCATGGGAGAAACTAATCAAGGACCTACCAGAGGGTGCTATACTCCATGAGCAAGGCAGAATGGAAGCAGCTTCAAATGAAAAATAAGATGAGCAAGTTAAGAGTACTCACCCCAGGTGTTTCCATGGACTAATTGTATCTGTCCATTGAAGAACATTCTGAATTCATACTGATCTGATCAGCCACAGTTAGACTGCAAATTTACCTAGCATAGTGATGTCATTTTGATCTTCCTTGATAATGAAGGACAATAATCAAACAGCCAATAATAATCAAAGTAGGCTCAAGCCATGTAAAGTTACAACTGTATATCAAACTGACTGATATTTTTCTATAATTCTCTACCTTCACCTACAGCATGGATGAATGATTGATCTTTAAATGGGGTTATTATCATCATTATTAACAAAAACAAAAATATTTTCAGTAAAGTATTTCCTACCAAGTCTTTTTCAATTTTTTAACAGTTAATCCAGTTAGAAGTATATACTTATTCGGATTCTCTTTATTAAACAATTATTCTTTCCATATGCAAATTATTTAGAAGCAAAATTCTGATTTACTTTTTATTCATGACAAAATTTTGAATTTACAACAGCATAATTCAAATGCATAAAGTTTTCTTTCTTATTTAGAAAGGTATCAAAATAGCATAAAATTTTAAATTATGACTGAAATTGTGCTTTATTATTGTTGCTAATACTGTTGCTACAAGAAATGTCCCTATGAATTCATTCCATCATTTTGTGGTTTTCTTTGGCAATGGTGTCAAACATAAAATGCTATTTTTTTAAAGAAAGATTTTATTTATTTTGAGTTTTACAATCTTCCCCCCATTCTTGCTTTCCTCTCCCACCCCCCCACAGAAGGCATTATGTTAGTGTTTACATTGATTTCATGTTATACATTGATTTCAGTTGAATGTGATGACAGAGAAATCATATCCTTAAGGAAGAAAAATAAAGTATGAGATAGTAAAGTTACATAATAATATAAGGCATTTTTTTTTCTAATTTGACAGTAATAGTCTTTGGTCTTTGTTCAAAGTCCATAATTCTTTCTCTGGATACAGATGGTATTCTCCATTGCAGATAGCTCAAAATTGTCCCTTGTTGCATTGAAGGGATGAGCAAGTCCATCAGGGTTGATCATCACTCTCATTTTGCTAAATCCTATTTTTTTAAAGAAAGATTTTATTTATTTAGAGTTTTGTAATTTTTCCCCTAATCTTGCTTCACTCCCCCCCCCCAGAAGGCAGTATATTAGTTTTTATATTTCTTCCATGGTATACATTGGTCTAAATTGAATGTGATGAGAGATAAATCATATTCTTAAGAAAGAAAAATAAACTTTAAGAGATAGCAAAATTACATAATAAGATAACAGTTTTCCCCCTAAATTAAAGGTAATAGTCTTTTATCTTTGTTCAAACTCCACAATTCTTTCTCTGGATACAGATGTATTCTGCATTGCAGATAGCCCAAAATTATCCCTGGTTGTTTCACTTGAAGGAAGGAGCAAGTCCATAAAAGTTGATCATCACTTCCATGTTGCTGTTAGGGTGAACAATGCTTTTCTGGTTCTGCTCCTCTCATTCAGCATCAGTTCATGCAAATCATTCCAGGCTTCCCTGAATTCCCATCCCTGGTTTCTAAAAGAACAATAGTGTTCCATCACATGCATATATCAGTTTGTTAAGTCATTCCCCAATTAAAGGACATTCACTTAATTTCCAATTTTTTTGCCACCACAAACAAGGCCACTACGAATATCTTTATATGTGATGTTGTTACACTTTTTCATAATCTCTTCAGGGTATAGGTCAAGTATTGGTGTTGCTGGATCAAAGGCTATGCATATTTTTATTGCTCTTTGGGCATAATTCCACATTGCTCTCCAGAAAGTTTGGAGGAGTTCACACCTCCAAAAACTGTGCATTATTGTCCCAGATTTCCCACATCCCTTCTAACATTGCTCATTGTCCTTTCTGGTCATAATGGCCAATTTGATAGGTGTTTAGATGCTTTAATTTGCATTTCTCTAATAAGTAGTGATTTAGAGCATATGTCTATGGATCGCTTTGATTTCCTCATCTGTAAATTACCTTCGCATATCCTTTCACCATTTGTCAATTGGGGAATGGCTTGTTTTTGTGAAAATTTGACTCAGTTCTCTGTATATTTTAGAAATGAGTCCTTTGTCAGAAATACAAGTTGTAAAATTTGTTTTCCAATTTATTACATTTCTTTTGATCTTGGTTACAGTGATTTTGCCTGTGCAAATGGTTTTTAATTTATTGTAATCAAAATTATCTAGTTATTTTTTAATGATGTTCTCCATCTCTTCCTTGGTCATAAACTGTTTCCCTTTCCATAGATCTCACAGATAAACTACTTCTTAATCTTCTAATTTGCTTATAATATTGTTTTATTATGCATAGGTCCTGTATCCATTTTGATCTTATCTTATTATAGAGTATGAGGTGTTGGTCTAATCCAAGTTTCTGCCTTACTAACTTACAATTTTCCCAACAGTTTTATCAAAGGGATAGTTTTTATCCCAATACCTGGACTATTTGGGTTTATCAAACAAAAGATTATTATAATAATTTCATGCTATTGCACCTAGTTTTTCTACTGATCCACCACGTTATTTCTTAGCCAATACCAGACATTTTTGATGATTTATGCTTTATAATATAATTTTAGATTTGGTAAGGCTAAGCCACCTTCTTGTACACTTTTTTCATTGAACCCTAGAAAATCTTTATTTTTTTATTTCTCCATATGAATTTACTTATAATTTTTTCAAACTCATTAAAGTAATTTTTTGGAATTTTGATTGGTAGGGCACTAAACAAGTAATTTAGTATTAGTAGAATTGTCATTTTTATTATATTAGTTCAACCTATCCATAAGCAGTTGATGTTGGCCCAGTTATTTAAATGTGATTTTATTTGAGTGAGAAGTGTTTTGTAATTGATTTCAAAAAGTTTTCGAGTCTTCCATTGGCAGGCAAACTTCAAGGTATTTTAGACTGTCTGAGGTTACTTTGAATGGTATTTCTCATTCTAGCTTTTTCCTGGTGTATCTTGCTAGTCATATATATGGAAATATTGAGGATTTATAAGGGTTTATTTTATATCCTATGGCTTGGCTAAAGTTGCTAATTATTTCTAGTACATTTTTAGATGATTTTTTGGGATTCTCTAGGAATACCATTATGTCATCTGCAAAGAGTGAGAGTTTTATCTCTTCCTTCCCAATTCTAATCCCTTCAGATTCTTTTTCTTCTCTTATTGCCAAAGGTAATGTTTCAAATTCAATACTGAATATGAGTGGGGATAATGGGCATCCTTGTTTCATCCCAATCTTATTGGGAATGCTTCTAGCCTATTCCTATTGCAAATAATACTTGTTGATGGTTTCAGATAGATACTGCTTATTATTTTAAGGAACAATCCATTTATTCCTCACTCTCTAGTGTTTATAGTGGGAATGGGTGCTGTATTTTGTTAAAAACTTTTTCAGCATCTATTTATATGGTCATATGATTTCTGATAGGTTTGTTATTGATATAATTAATTAAACTAACAATTTTCCTAATATTGAACCAACCGTGCATTCCTGGGATAAATCCTACTTAGTTATAATGTATTACCCTAGTGGTAACATGTTGTAATCACTTTGCTAAGATTTTTTAAAAGATTTTTGCATCTATATTCATCAGGGTGAGAGGTCTATAATTTTCTTTTTCTGTTTTATCTCTTCCTGGTTTAGGTATCAGAACCATATTTGTGTCATTGAGAGTGTTAGGCAGAATTCTGTCTTCACCAATTTTTCCAGTGAGTTTATATAGAATTGGAACCAATTGTTCCCTAAATGTTTGATAGAATTCACTTGAGAATCCATCTGACCCTGGATATCTTTGCTTAGGTAGTTCAATAATGACTGTTTGAATTTCTTTTTCTGATTTAGGATTGTATAGGTATTTTTTTCCTCTTAATTTAACCTAGGCAACTTATATTTTTGTAAATATTTGTCCATTTCACTTAGATTGTCAAAATTATTGGCATAGAAAAGGGCAAAATTATTCTGAATTACTACTTTAATTTCCTCCTCCTTGGTGTGAGTTAACCTTTTTCATTTATGATACAAGCAATTTGGTTTTCTTCTTTCTTTTTTTCTAATCAAATTGACCAGAGGTTTAGCAATTTTTATTGTTTTTTTTCATAAACCAGCTCTTGGTTTTATTTATTAGTTCAATGGTTTTTTCCCCTTTTTGATGTTATTAAATTGTCCTTTCATTTTTAGATTTTCTCATTTGGTATGTAATTGGGGGTTTTTTAATTTGTTCTTTCTCATTTTTTAGATGCATATTTAGTTAATCGATTTCCTCTTTCTCTAATTTATTCATGTAAGCATTTAAAAATATAATACATCCCCTGATAGCTGCCTAGAGGGAATCCAATAGGATTTGGTATGTTGTTTAATTATTGTCATCATCTAGGATGAAATAATTAATTCTTTGTATAATTTGTTGGTTGATCAACTCACTCTTTAAAATTAGGTTGTTTAGTTTCCAATTAGTTTTGGGTTTATATCTCCCTGGCCCAATATTGCTTATGATTTTTATTGCATTATGACCTCAGAAAGATGTTTTCACTATTTCTCACTTTTTAAAATTGATCATTAGTTTTTTATGCCCTAGTATATTGTCAATTTTTGTAAAAGTGCCATTACAGGAGAAAAAAAAAAGTATATTCCTTTCTATCCCCATTCAATATTTTTGTTTTTTAGTTTTTGCAAGACAACGGGGTTATGTGGCTTGCCGAAGGTCACATGGCTAGGTAATTATTAAGTGTCTGAGGCCAGATTTGAACTCAGGTACTCCTGACTCCAGGGCTGGTGCTCTATCCACTGCACCACCTAGCCACCCCCCCATTCAGTTTCCTCCAAAGTCTATCATATCTAGGTTTTCTAACAATTTATTTACCTCCTTAACTTCTTTCTTCTTTCTTGTATATACATATATATATATATATATATATATATATATATATATATATATTTCACTGCTTCAAATGAGTTTCTTTTTTATTTTTTAGGGTGTTTTTGTTTGTTTTACAAGGCAATGGGGTTAGGTGGCTTGCCCAAGGCCACACAGCTGGGTAATTATTAAGTGTGTGAGGCCAGATTTGAACTCAGCTACTCCTGACTCCAGGGCTGATGCTCTATCCACTGTGCCACCTAGCCATCCAAAATGAGTTTCTTGTATGCAGCCTATTGTAGGATTCCTGCTTTCAATCCATTCTACTAATAGCTTATGTTTTAAGGGAGACTTCATCCCATTCACATTCAAAGTTGTAATCACTAACTCTTTATTGCTCTCCATGCTATCTTCCTTCCATTTGTATTTTTCCTTTCCCCCCTTTATCCATACTCCTCATTATTTTGTTTCTGAATACCACCACCCTCAGTGTGTTTCCCCTCCTACATCAACCTCCTTCCCTTTCTTTTCCCTTTCCCTTTTACCCCTTCTTCCTTCCCTTCTTTCCGTTAGTTCCCCTTTTTCACTCCTTCCCTGTACCCCCCCTCACCTTTTCCCCTTTTAATACTTGAAAGGTAAGATAAATCTTGAAATTTAACTAAGTATTTATAAATTCACTTTAAGGCAAGTCTGATGAGAAGAATATTCAGGTGATTCTCTCCTCCTCCTCCCTTCTTTTCCACTATTACAATAGACATTTTGTACCTCTTGTTGTAAAGAGATGTACCCCATTCAATCTCCTCCCTCCCCCATCTCCTTACTGTCTCCCTTTTTAAGGAGATATTGTTTTTAAATCATTCTATCTGAGTTACAGAAAAGGCATGAGTGTCCATCACTTCTGTCTAAGTATATTCTCTCTAATAGTGTTACAATGCTGGAGTGTTATGAAAATCTTTTTCCCAGCTAGGGATATAGTCTGTTTCATCTTATTGGATAGCAGTAATTTTTTTTCTTTACCCTTTATTTGTTTTTATTTTTATTTTTAGGTTTAGGCAAGGCAAAGGGGGTTAAGTGGTTTGCCCAAGCCCACACAGCTAGGTAATTATTAAGTGTCTGTGACTGGATTTGAACCCAGGTACTCCTGACTCCAAGCTGGTGCTTTATCCACTACGCCACCTTGACACACCTCTTTACCCTTTATTTTAAAACCTTTTCATGTGTCTCTTGAGCCTCCTGCTTGATGTTCAAACTTTCTATTTAACTCTGGTCTTTTCTCCTGGAAGGGAAGACTCAGCTTTGCTGAATATTGTATTCTTAGCTGCATTCCAAGCTCCCTTGCTCTTCAGAATATCTCATTCCAGTCCTTTAGATCCCTTAATGTTGATTCAGCCAGGTCCTTCATAATCCTTATTGTGACTCCTTGGTATTTAAACTGTCTATTTTTGGTAGCTTACAGGATTTTCTCTTTTATTTGATAGTTCTAGAATTTGGCCACAACATTTTTTGGTGTCTTTATTTTAGCATCAGAGAGGATCAAAGTATTCCTTCAATAACTATTTTGATCTGGTTAATGATATTAGGACAGTTTCCCATCACTAAATCCTATAATATTAAGTCCAGGATTTTTTTTTCTCTTCAATGTTTTCAGGAAGACCTATAATTCTTATGTTGCCCCTTTTTGATTGGTTCTTGAGGTCAGAGGTTTTGCTGATGAGATATTTTACATTTTCTTCTATTTTTTGATCTTTTGGTTTTATTTAACAGAATCTTATTGTTTATGAAGTCATTAGTTTCCACAAATTCCATTCTTTCTTTTTAGAGAATAATTTTCTTCATTTACCTTTTGCAATTCCTTTTCCAGTTGGTCAATTCTATTTTTTTGAAAAAGTTTTTTATTTGACTAATTGAGATTTTGAGAGAATTATTTTCTTTTTTTTTGCATTTGTCTAATTGTATTTTACAAGGATTTGTTTTCTTGTTGCAAAGTGTTAATTTTCTCTCCCAAATTTTCCTATTGATTTTTAAATTCCTTCCTGATTTCTTCACAAAACTCTTTCTGTGCTGGAGACCAGATCATATTATCCTCAGAGGTTCTAGGTCTCTCTGAGTTATGGTCTTTTCCTTCTAGGAATTTTTGCTATGGACCCTTCTTTACACTGGCCTTTCTTCATTTTCCTAAGATCTTGTGTTGGAGGAGGGGCTGGTTCACAGAAGTTTGACATTGGGATTCCTAGAGGCTTTATTCTCTGGTTTCAGTAACTTCAAGTGGGTAGTCCAGTAGGGGGTGCTGGTTGCCTTCTCTGGAGTTTCTGTGACCCTGATTTGAGATCCTCTCCCTTGACCTGGATGGGGTGGTTGAAGTTGCTGAATACTTTTGTCTTTGAACAATAGTGGGCTATGCCCTAGGGCAAGGTAATTACTCTCTATTCACAGTTGAGGGAGTTCTGCTGCTCAACCTGAGCCTGGGGCAGAGGTGGACTGTAATTGTGTTTGTTCTGAGAAGAGGATTCAGGTGAAATAAAGGTATGGACTCTGAATTCCTCTAGACCAGAGGTGTCCAGGGATCATTGTTACAACTCTCTTACACTGGAACTCAGCCTGTAGCTCTGCCAGTAGGCTCCAGACTTTAAGCACAACAGCCAATGCTTCTGTGCCCCAGCTGACTCATGCCTCTGCAGCTGATCAGAGAAGTCCTGCTCTCAGACTCTCAACTGTCCTATGTTCCCTGCAGAGTCCTCACTCTGTGCCTGGTTCATCCATGATCCTAGAAGACAAACCTTGAGGTAGATGTTCTTTTCCTAGCTTCTCTTACTGGATTTTGTTGATTGAATTTCTGTTAAGGGGTTTGTTTCATATTATATATGAGGGAATATCAGGAGACTTCAGTACGGTGCCTGTTTTCTCTCCACCATCTTAGCTGGAAGTGAATTTTTTTTTAAAGCTATCATTTGAAACAGAACTTAGTTTTCTTTGTATAAATCAAATCTGGATGAAATAAGTTTATTTGGGGCAAGTTCTGGATAGATTAATATTTTTTTCAAGCTAATAAATAATGAAGAGACATGGAAACAAGCAATAACTTAATTATAATTTTAGTTTGATAATTTGAAAATTTAGTGTGCTATCATATGCATTGAATCATGATAGAACATCCTACAAGCTGAAAATTGAAATCATTGTCTCATTGACAGGCAAGTTACCCCTCTCAATTGTCTTTTCCCCTCCAATTCATTCATTTATTTATTTATTCTTATTTTGTACAAATAATGTTTTTTATACATTACTAAAATATTCTTGTTAAAGAGTAAACATAATACCCCCTCCCCCCCAAAAATATAGACCCACATGAGCAATAAAGGGGAGAGAAAAAATTAAAATTAAAAAATAATAGTAATTTTAGGTATGGCCAGGTGGAACAGTGTACGGAGTACCCACCCTGGAGCCAGGAGCACCCGAGCCCAAATCCATGCCCAGACATCCAAAAATCACCCAGCTGTTTGACCCCATGCAAGCTACCCCAACCCCATTGCCCTGAAAAAAAACCCCCAAAAAAAAGATCCAAAAAAAATAAAATAGTAATAATGATAGTAGGAGCAGCCAGGTGGAGGCCAGAACACCAGCCCTTGAACCAGAAGCACCCGGGTCCAAATCTGGCCTCAGACACCCAACAATCACCCAGCTGTGCGGCCCCAGGCAGGTCACTCAGCCCCATTTGCCCTGCAACTCCCCCAAACAAATTAATAATAATAATAATAATAATAATAATAATAATAATAATAATAATGATAAATGTGCTTCAGTCTGTGTTCCAACATCACCAGCTCTGTCGCAGGTGGCTCACATTCCTAATGATAAGTCTATCAGAAAAGTTACTTCCATATTTTTCTATCGTTGCCATTGCGTAGCTTTTCCTTTAATCACACAAATTCAATGGAACTTGCTTTATCTATTCTCTTTTTAACATTTACCTGGTAATTACCATCATGAGTGTATAATCCTAAATATTTATTTACACACAAATGTATATTCATACAGATACATAAGTATATAATACACATATCTACCCACATACATGTATGCATAAAGTGAAGCATTATATACATATATTTTATATACTTTTTATGTCTATGTGAATGTATTAATTCATGCATGAAGTAATGAGAAGAACATACAGAAAAAATATTTCTATTGAAAAATCCTGCGAATTACAATATTAGAAATGCATATTTCAAGAGGTCATGAGGAGTAAATGATGGCTTTCTATGTGCTGCTCAAAATCAGTATGATATAATGGATGCTTAATGAATTGAAATGAATGAAAAGTTGGGAGAACTGAATAATATTTGATTTAAAAAGCAATGTGGTATAATGGAAAGATCATTGTATATGGAATCTGAGGTACTGGATTTGCATCCTTATAAACTCAATCAAATTACTTAATTTTTTTAAGTTAGATTTTTAGTATCTAAATGTGTGTGTGTGTGTGTGTGTGTGTGTGTGTGTGTGTGTGTGTGTGTGTGTGAAAGGGCACATGTGTGAATGGGGTGTGGGTAGGTGATGTACATGTGAAAGCAATTTATGAATCTATGATTCTAGGTTGGATAGAATTGAATAATGGATACTGAAAGTCATGATAGGTGAACAAAGAATGGGCATAATAGAAAAAGGAGAACATTTTAAAGAGTTTGGACAGTTAAATAATGCAAGAAGAAGTGGGTTTTAAGATTCTCAGTCTAAAAATGTATCACTGCATCGAGAAATGAAAGAGACATATAGAAACATACCAAGAGACTTTTACAGTTATTATACATTCATATAAGTATGCTATGGAGGGATAATTTAAGGAAAACAATATGTGTGTGCATATACATACATATACACACACAGACACACACAGACACATGCATTCACACTATACAGGTTCACAACATTGTCTAAGTGTACTTTATAACCTCTATATTCACATGTATGTACTTTATGACCTCCACATAAGCATGCATTTGTTTACCCTATGCACTCACACATTGCATTTACATGACATATGCACATGCACATAAACACATGGCTAGACAAAATTTTTTCATGGGATATGCATATAAATATGTTCACATGTGATATACAATATATACATGCATGTGTGTAGATGCATATATCAAAGTCATCTGAAAATTGATTCTTTGGACAGATTTTACAAGTTTTTATGTTAACACATATTCTTTTTCAGTTGAACTAGGCATCAAAATGTTCATCCTTGATGTCAAAACTATCTCACACTCTGACATAAAATATAAGGTCTTTTTTTTCACACACCCTCTTTTTTGTTTTTAATCCTTAACTTCTTATGAAAAAGCCTTAAAAAAGACAGTGTATCTTACAGTTTATATGAGTATATTTAAAGTTTTCAAATATATTATAAGTTTTCAAAATAAGGCATTCAAACTGCCAACAACCATTTGTAAGTAATAAAACTATAATAATTAAAAAAATTAGATAAAGTTACTCTTTCAGTATCATTTCAAACCCTTTATTGACAAGGAGATTTCAATAAAAGGAGAAAATCAATATTGGAATAAATGTGGGAATTTAGTTTATTTTGCTGAAGTTGCATATTTGTTAATAGTTTTGAAAAATAGTTCAGTTATATGAGAAAATTTACTCATACATTTGGATGCACCAGTGTAAGTTTTATATCCTCAGTAGTGGATTGGGAAAGAATTCATCATTACCATACATCAAGCAGAAGGAAATAATTCAAAAAAATAAACAATGTTGGAAAAGTTACATAAATATACAGCCATACTGCATTCATAAGCACACTTATATGTCATAGACAAAAAAAACTGGAAACATATTAAACTCCCATAATTTTGCTCATGTTTAAATAGTGGGTGCCATAGAATACCATTTTTGCTATGAAAACTGAATATTTTATGAGTTAATTCAAAGTGACAAAAGCAAAACCTTTAACCATGGGTTCGCTCAAACTCCCTGCCCCCTGCCCTCAATGACACTGTCACAACTTCTAGTTGTATCTTAGAAGACAACAAAGTTCAATTCTAATAAATTGGAAACTTTTGGTTCTTCTTATGAATAAATTATAAACTATAAAAATTAAATTTATTACTGCTAATTGTCAACTAAATAAGGGCTTTTATAAAGAAGGTATTCTGAGGGGGAAGAGTTTTTTGTGATGTAACAAGAAAAAATGCTTTAATTTTTTTCAGTTGTATAAAGAATATTTTTTAAAACTCCAAGTAATTAAATAATTGATAAATATCCATGTAGGGGTTGAAGTGAAGGTCCAACATTCCTTATACTATAGAGTCAGTAATTTTTGAAACAACTGTGAGTTATACATTTTGGCATGCTGGGTCAATTTTTACAAAGCTGTCTCTTAAAAATGAGTTGTTGTCATGCACGCTACTATGACGGTTGCTATCTAATAGAGATAGGATTATTAAACAGATGGTATTTGACTCATCTGACAAGTATTTGACTGGCACTAGGTACTCTTAAAGATGTGTCACATTATGGACATAGGGAATGGAGGATAAGTGTGGTTATTATTTTATCTTTTAGTTTAGATTGATAATTCTAATTGAGAAGGAGCTGATGTGTTCCTGTCTTAAATTATACTACAGTACAATAAATATAATACAGGACAAAATAATATAATGTAGAATATTTAGTCCATATCAATTTTTGTATATATTGGAATTGAAATAGCAATAACATCAAGACCAAACTTAGTATAATTTTATCATCTACCCTCTAATATACATGAATTAAACGAGTATTTGTTTAAGTTTTGAAACAATTGTATGTTTGGGAGATTGTAATTCAGTATTCAGCAAGTTAGATTTTATATTGAAGCTTTCTTTTATTCTGTAAATTTAATCATCAGATATAATGCTACATGAATAGAGAATAGTTTCCATAGGTCTTATCAAAAAAGTGGAATCTTTAGGTATTTATTTTAAAATTGGAGCAAAACAAGATGAGAAGATTCAAAATAAGAACAGTCATGGGAAAATAAAAAAATCTGAGCCATACTGGGAGATACATCTACTTTTTCTCTTTTGTGTTCTCCTTTTTCTTCCCTTATCTTGCTTCTCTCTTCACCAAAAGGTAAATTCAGCTAGATAGCGTACAAATGAATGTTCCAAAAACCTATTTAGTATTTCAACCTAGAATTTTCTTACTGGTGTTTAGTTGTGTCTAAGTCTTCATGGCTCCTCTCTCCTTTATGGGGCTCTGGCTATTGTAATGGATTGCAATTTCTTTCTCCACAGGATTAAGGTAAGTAGTGGGTAAGTGACTTTTCCAGGGTCACATAGCTAGTAAATGTATGAGACCAAATTTGAACTCAAGCCTACATGACTTCAGGCTCAGTATCTATCCACTGAATCATTCACCTGCCACAGATAAACTTTAGGCATCTCTGTGCAACACAGAATGAATTATATTTCCCCTTACTCCTATATCTTCTGAACTTGCCTAGTTTCTATCTAAAGTGCCTCCATTCTTCTACTTATGTAGGTTTATAACTTGAGTTATACTTTATTCCTCAATCTGCTTCATCAAACATCATCAAACATATGTAATCCTTTGCAAATCTTGATTCTACTTTGGCAGAATCTCTTACATAACGTTACTTTCTTTCCACTTATGTGGTATCCACCCTCTGTCAAGTCTTCATTATTTTTTGCTGAATTGTTGCAGTATCATCCCAATTTGTCTCACTTCTTCATTCTTTTCTTAGTAATCCATCATACTCATAGCTGCCAAAGTATTTGTCCTAAAGAAGGTCTGAATATCTCATTTCCTTGTTCAATGAACTCTAATGGCTCTTATTGTCTTTAGGATTCAAACATAACAATCATTAAAATCTTTTACAACATGTCCACATTTCTTGAATTTGTATTGGTTTCTCATGTGATAAAAACCAAACTGTACTTTTGAAGTTCTTTTACATGCCATTCTATCTCCTATCTATGTGAATGTATTCAGGATATGTCTAGAATGGACTGTCCTCTTGCCCAGTTCTTCCTCATTTTTCTTCAAGAATCTCTTAAGAAAGTTCATTTCCATGAAGCCTTTCATAATACAATCCATTGTATGTTCTGCCTTATTTCCTAATTACTCAGTATTTATTTGATGTACATTATATTTTTACTTACATAGGGCTCATGTTGATGTCTCTAATAAAATATAAAAGTTACTTGAGGGCGAGAGCTATATCATTTTTGTATGTATGTTTTTTGAGTCTAGTATAGTGCCAGCAACATGACCTACTAATTGACAGCCATGTGAAGGTTGGGTTGGAAAACAAAATTATAATTCAGAGGTAATTAGGTATCATAATTATAATGTTGAGTAGAAAGTATGGGACAAATATAAGAGATACAGAATTACTATAATGCTATAAATATGTAAATATATATGTGCTATGTTATATAAAAATAGATGATTTTGGTTCTATAACAAAGGGAAAGTATCTGGACTTTGAATCAGTACTCAAAATTCTGGAGGAGTTGGAGTTTCCATTCTATCATCTTTCTAATCCCTCAGGGTCTCTTTACTCTTCCTCCTCTGACAAAGGCCTACCATCATCATGTCCTTGGAAGTTTCCGTGTTTAAGAGTCAAAGTGAGAGGACTCTCTAGAAAATAAGATGAACATTACTTAGAAAATGCGTAGTTGTTCACTATATAATATTTACCACTTGCCTCCCAAACCTATTTCATATTAATTTCCTTGAAGCACAAGAATTCAAAGCCAGGCAGAACCAAGATGGTGGTATGAAGCTAACAGGCTTCTGGAGTTATTCCCTACCCAAAACTAAATGCAGCCTCAGCACTGACATTCATACTAAAGATTCCAATGAGAAAAAGAGAAGATTTAAAGAAGTTTTCAACTGCAGACATCCTGGAGGATCTTCAGTGAAGGTTCTTCTCTTTGGAGGAAAAGGGGAAGTAAAGTCCAGGAGGTGGGAGAGCAGGGAAATCCAGCAGGAGGCTTTTAGACACAATAAAATCTACTTTCTGACAGCTTAATAATAACAGAGGTCCTTGCAGCTAGATAGGAAGCCAGCAGGGAAGATCCCAACCCCAACCAAAGTCTGAACCCTGAGAACACCAGGGTAAAAGATAGAATTGGGTGAGCAACAAACTCTAAGTTAGAATCTTGAATAAAAGGAGGAAAAAAATCTTTTCAAAGGCAAGGGCTGTACTTCAAGAGACAACATCTTGGCCAAGGACAAGTCAGGGATCAGACCCCAGTTCTAGAAATCAAATATCCAAAAAACAGTTGGATCTATAGTCCCTAGACTCTATGATTAGAACTAAGTTATTTCAAGATAAGCAAAAAAAAGCTAAAAGAGTGCTCATTATAGAGAGCTACCATGCAGATAATGATGATAACAATGCCACCACGGAAGAAGAAAACAGAAAATTACCTACTGGGGCAGTCTCAAAAGAGTCTATGAATTGGATTCAAATTTAAAAGGCCATAGAAGAGCTTTAAAAAAGAACTTAAAAACTAAAGAAGAGAGGAAGAAGAAAAAATGGAAAAAATGTCATGCAAAAAATTATGAAAAATTGACTAAATAAATCAATTCTTTTAAAAGTAAAAATAACCAAATTGGGGGGTGGGGGTGGCTTGCTGGTGCAGTAGATAGAGAATTAGCCCTGTAGTCAGTTCAAATTCAGGCTGAGACACTTAAAAATTGCCTAGCTGTGTGACTTTGGGCAAGTTACTTAACCTCATTGCCTTAAATAAAAATAATTTTTTAAAATGACCCTTAAAAATATGAGAAGGAAGAATTCTGTTAAACTCTTTTTCATGACACCAACATAGTATTGATACTTAAACCAGGAAAAAAAAAACAAATAAAATTATAGATCAATCTCCCTATTGAATATTGATGCAAAAATATCATAAATAAAATTGTAGCAGTGACACTACACCAATTTGTTACTTATGATAATGCACCATGATCAGGTAGGATTTATTACCATATAGGCAGGGATGGGTCAATATTAGTAAAATACTCAACATAATTAAACATATCAATAGCAAAACCAGCAGAAATATTGTGATTATTTCAATAGATGCTGAAAAAGCCTTTGATAAAAATACAACATCAATTCCTATTAAAAACACTAGAAAGTTTAGGAATAAATGGAGTTTTCTTTAAAATTAAAGGTAGTATCTATCTAAAACCATCAACAAACATTATAAGTAATGGGGATAAACTAGTAGAATGTCCAATAAAATCAGGAATGAAACAAGGATGTCCATTATCACCATTATTATTCAACATAGTATTAGAAATGTTAGCAGTAGCCATAAGAGAAGAAAAAGAAATTGAAGGAATCAAAATTGGCAATGAAAAAGCAAAGCTTTCACTCTTTGTAGATGATATGATGGTATACTTAGAGGACCTAAGAAAATAATCTCAAAAACTCCTTGAAATAATTAACAAATTCAGCAAAGAAGCAAAATATAAAATAAATCCACATAAATCATCAACATTTCTATATATGAACAACAAATCCCAAGAACAAGAGAAAGAAGGAGAAATTCCATTTAAAATAACTGTAGGCAACATTAAATACTTGGGAATCTACCTGCCAAGGCAAACCCAGAAACTATATGAACACAATTATAAAGCTCTCCTCACCCAAATAAAGTCAGATCTTAGTAATTCGAAAAAATGTGTAAAGTTCATGTTCAGGTCAAGCTCATATAGTAAAAATGACAGTTCTATTAATTTTATTACTTAAATTAATTACTTATTCAGTGCCATACCAATTAAATTACCAATTAACTATTTTACCAAGCTAGACAAAATAGTAACTAAATTCATTTGGAGCAACAAAAGGTCAAGGATAGGAAGGGAACTGATGAAAAAAAATGTAAAGGAAAATGGCCTAGCTCTACCAGATCTGAAATTATACTATATAGTAGCAGTCATCAAACCTGCCTGGTACAGGTTAAAAAGTAGAGTAATGAATCAGTGAATTAGGATACATTCAAAAGAAGTAGCAATAAATGACTGCAGCAATCTACCATTTGACAAATCCAAAGACATCAACTTTTGGGATAAGATCTCATTATTTGACAAAAACTGTTGACAAAACTGGAAAACAGTCCTACAAAAACTAGCCATAGACTCACAGCTCACACCCTATACCAAAATCAAAATGGGGACAGCATTTGGACATAAAGGGTATCATCATAGATAAGTTAATAGACCAAAACATTATCTATCAGATCTATGGAAAAGGGATAAATTTATGACCAAACAAGAATTAGAGTATATTATAACCTGTAAAATAAATGATATTGAGTATATTAAATTAAAATCAAATTAAAAGTTTTGCTTTTAATAACATCAATGCTGCCAAAATTAGAAGGAAAGAAGAAAGCTAGTAAACAATCTTAACAACCAGGAGTTCTGATAAAGGTCTCATTTCTAAAATATATAGAGAATGGCATCAAATTTGTATTGTTATAAGTCATTCCCCTATTGATAAATGGTGAAAGGATATGAATAGACAGTTTTCAAATGAATCAATTAGAGTGATATATAATCATATGAAAAAATGCTCCAAATTAGAATTGACTAATTAAAACAACAATCAGGCAAATTCCAGGATTCTCAAATAAGAGAGAAAATAAAAGGAAACACTATCAGACTTATCAGCTTCAACAATGGAAGACAGGAGGACCTGGAATGCCAATTATCTGAGGGCAAAAGAGGTGGATTACAACCAAGAATTTACTACACTACTCAGCATGTTTTGTCAGGGGAAAAGATGATTATTCAGTGAAATAGAGGATTTCCAAAATTTCCTGATAAAAATACCAGTACTGAACAGAGAATTAAATTTCCAAATACAAGATTCAAGAGTGTGATAAAAAAGTGTGAAAAAATTGGAAATTGAATGAATGCCCATCAATTGGGAAATGGTTGAATAGGTTAGGGTATATGAACGTTTTTAAACACTATTATTCTAAAAGGAACCAGGAATGATCAGACTCTAGAGAAGCATGAAGTGCATAACAGGAACTGATACTGAGTGAAGGGAGCAGAACCAAGAGAATATTGTACACATTAACAATAACATTGTGAGATGATCAACCTTGAGGGATATACCTACTCTCAAGTAGTTCAAAGAGATAAGCCAATTCTAGGAGACTTACAATTGCTATCCCCATCCAGAGGAAGACAAAACAAAACAAAACAAAACAAAGCAAAACAAAACAAAACAAAACAAAAATCTCTGCAGAATCTGAGTGAACACTTCACTTTTTAAAAATTTATCTTATGTATTTCTTTGTTATCTCATGATATTCTCTTTTCCCTTGATCCTAATATCTCATATAGAAAATGATTAATATGTAACCATGTTAAACACAAATGAGGGTGTACAATATTTATCTGACTGTTGACCATTGAGGGGATGTGGGGTGGGAAGGAACGGTGGTAAGAAATTATGTAGTTTAAAATATGCATATGCATGTGGTTCAGAGTTGAAAAACTTTCATAAAAAGTAATTGGATAAATTAAATAAAATATCATTTGGAAAAACGTACAAGAATTCTACATAATAAATTATTAATAGTTGTCTTTCTTTTAAAAAATGAGGGCTTATACTATACTGACCATTGTTACCAAATCTTTTCAATATGAACATTGCTGGAATTAGTTAGAACAATAATTGATTAATTAATATTCTCATTCAATATTAAATCTTGATTCTTATGGTTCTCATCTCTCTGAACCAGAGCATGCACTTCAAACTATATAGGTTTTTAACTTAGATGATATCTTCATATTACCAAAATAATAAAAAAGTGAGATCAAAACCTAGGTCATCTTCCTTCACAATGTTTTCTGTTATATTACACTATGGTCAAGTTGAATTAATAAAAATTTTAATTAAAACTATTCCAGTTTATTGATTTAAGTGAATTGCTCAGTTGTTTAACTTTTCATCCTATGTTATTCACTTCATTTATGTAATGAAACTAAATCCTTCACCAACCCTCCAATATAAGCATTCTTTAAAGCTTAGTCCTCAATCTTCTGGCTTTCCTTCTTTATATTCTTTCCCTTGAAGGTCATGTTACTCTCAAATAATTCACAATATAAAAGGCATTTATTTAACATCTAATATTCTAGACATTAAGATGAATAGGTGCTGCATTGGATAGAGAACCAGGTCTGGAGTCAGAAAAACATGAGGCCAAATTCAATCTCAGATACTTACTAACTATGCAGCTCTGGGCAAGTTATTTAACCTGCTTACCAGAGTTTCCTCATTTGTAAGATGAGCAGAAGAAGGAAGTGGAAACCATTCTATTATTTTTTGCCCCTCCAAAAAAACAAAAGTAAAAGGTATCATGAAAAGTTAAACAATTGAAATGATTGAATAGCAACAATAACATTCCAGCAGTGATAAATGCTGAGAATATAAGGACAAAATCACTATAATACACTCTACAATGGAGTTTACTTCTTATAACTTAAGTAAATCCGATTATGCATTAATGCTGTGCTCAGAGCAAAAAAAGGAATACAAAAGAAAGATTCAAGAAGTAAAAAAGAAGAGAGATAAAGAGAGAGAGAAAAAAGTCCAAGAGATACAGATAGAAAAATGATAATTTAAATCATTTAAGGTCTTTTGATCCTGTAGTATATACCCCAGACAGAATTTTAAATGTGAGATAGGAATCTGCTGTTCTCTCAATCAGTTTTAGTTTCCATATCATCCTCATAGTATGAGCATCTCCATATATTGAGACCTAGTCTAAAAATATTTCCTTACTATAACATCAGTGTCTATTCATTTTACTTATCTCAGGAGAAACTAAAAGGGAAACAAATATTTAATTGTCCTTCTTAGCATTTTTTGGCATCTAGAATATTTTTACTGTATCCTTTTTACTTTCCTTGTATCTTCTCTTGCTTCATGGGGATGCAGAAAGTAGAAACAGTGATTTGTTTGTATAACCATGTTCTAATATAGCCTTATTTAGATAGTAAGCCCTTTCCAAAGTATTTTTTCCTTTCATCGTCATCATCATCATCATCACAATCATTTTCTTATTAGTTGTCTTTACTGTTTTCTTGTTCTTTATTTGGAATTCGTGTTTCTTTGTCTTCACCAATAGTTACCTGGAAATGGTGAGGCAGAAAAATTACATTGAGTTGTTTCCACAGCAATCATCCCACATCTTTCTACTTCATGATGTTCACTGTCTCTTTTAGAGAAACCATTTCCCATTTCTATTGATAATAGCTTTAAAATAATCTAGTACACTTGATCTTATTATTCTAAATAATCAGAGATGTTCATATTACATTCTTTTTTTTTTTAGGATTTTGCAAGGCAAATGGTGTTGAGTGGCTTGCCCAAGGCCACACAGCTAGGTAATTATTAAGTGTCTGAGGTCGGATTTGAACTCAGGTACTCCTGACTCCAGGGCAGGTGCTCTATCCACTGCGCCACCTAGCCACCCCATTCATATTACATTCTTACTTCCTATTTTTCCCATTATTTATTCTCTTTCAATTTCAGTCTCTGATGAAGAAGTCCTTCTCATCAACCTTTTTTGACTTTATTTCCTATCCCTCATTTGCCAGATTGTTCTCACATTCATTACATCTCTCACTTTAATTTGGAACCACTCTCTACCAGTGATTCCTCACATACATCTTATAAATACTCTCAGTTTTTCCCTCCCCATAAAAATTGAATAAATCAAAAATACAAAGAATAAAAAAAACTCTACTTGTACCTGTTGTTACAGGCTATTATCTTATATTTCTCTATTCTTTCACATCCAAACTCCTAGAGAAGCTTGCTTGCCTTTGTGACCTCTCCTTTTTCATGCAATTTTCAGTTTTTTTTTTCTACTTTTTACAATGAGATTACAACTTCTTTAAACTAGATTATGCTCGTTGGTCTATATTATATGCTAAGAATGTAAGAAAACTAAAATGGCTCAGCCTAGATTTTCAACTGTATTACTTAATTAATTACTCATTACGCAGTTAATTGATTTCTTAATCTCTATATCTCTTCATGCTGTATATCTTGACATCAATCTTGACCACTAATGACATGTACTTTTTCTAAATGTCCTCTCCTCTTTGGGTTTCCATCATACTATTCTTGCTTGTTTTTTTTTCCTTCCCATATATCTTATGGCTTACTCATTAGATGTCTTGCCACTGGACTTAAATACTTCCAGAAGAGATTGTGAGGCTGATGACTTTGTGCAATTCAGCTTCATTTAAATCCAATTTACACAAAAAAATTATGATATCACCCATCATGACATTAGTCCTCTTCCACAATGAAGGACAAACAACAACAATATATCTGATGACTTAGACTTGTCTATGGATCTCTGTACACCTATTTACTCCTATTAGATGCTGGTGGATCTCATGATTTTGTTTAAGACTCTGATCTCTAACCTCTAAAGTTTCTACCTTGGTGACTTTATAAATGAATATGGGTTTATTCTTATCTTTAAACTAATGATTTTGAAATCTTTACATTCAATATTACTTACTCTTTTGAGCTCCAAGTCCACACCTCCAATTGTGTATTGGAAATTTCAATCTGGATAACTTCTTGTTACCTCAAACTCATTATGTTTAAAACATTTTCCATTATTTATATACTTCTTGTTTGTGTATTTGTTTGTTTTTGTATGGGGCAATGTTATCTAGTTAGTCTGTGGGAAAATTTGAACTCAGGTCCTCCTGAGTCTAAGACCAGTACTTGCTCTACTCCAACACCTAGTTGTTCCTATTTACATATTTTTAAACCTTTTCAACTTTCCAATTCTTTTATACCTGTCAACAGTATCACTATCCTTCAAGTATATTAGTTTCACATTATTGGTCATTCTAAACTCCATGTTCTAATTCATCTTATGTAAAAAAAAAATAAAATCTTTTTCAGGGGCCGAGCCAAGCTAGTGGTGAGAAACTCTCCCCAGTTTCTCCTCCTAAGGTCTCCCCAGTTTCCCTCAGAAACAGTGCTAATCAAGTCCCTCTAAATGAAGGGATATATTAGAGCATTTTCCAGCTTAACATGATTTGGAAGGAATTCAGGAAAGATCTGTTTAACTCAGAGGGAAAGGGGAGTGTTTTCCAGTGTGGATATCTGGGATCAGTGTAGGCTACATGTAAAGGAAGTCAGCTAGAGGCTCTCAATCACAACAAAGATCAGCAACTAAGGGCTCCTCTGGTCCTGGCTGAGCAAGCCAATGGTCCAACAGACTGCTCTAGCACTGCTGGCCATGGCAAACTGAGATCCCTAGAACCACTACACAGCAAACCATTAGAGTTGGAGGCCATGGACTATATGTGAGCAGGGCTCTCCCCAACACAAGAAACTTGAACTAGCATAATCTATGACACAGGAGAAAGTTCAAAAATGAGTAAGAAAAGTCAGAGAAAAACCCTGACCACAAAGAGCTACTATGGCAAAAAGGAAGATCACCACATGGTCTCAGGAGAGGAAGGCAGGAAAACGTACTACAAGTAAAGCTCCAGATGGGAATATGAATTGTTCTAAAACCTCAGAAGACTTCTAAGCGGAACTCAAATAGAAAATTTGGAAAAGAAATGCAAGAGAAATTCAATATCTTAGAAAAAGAAGCACAAAACATGATTGAAGAAAGAAACACCTTTATAAATACAATTGGACAAATGAAAAAGAAAGTAGATTCAAAAATTAACTGAAGAAAATATTCCTTAAGAAATAGATTTGAGCTAATGGAAGCTAAAGACTTTATAAGACATCAAGAATCAGTCAAGCAAAATTAAAAAAAAAAAGAAACAAATGAAAAATAGAAGAAAATGTAAAATATCTCCCTGGAAAAACTGATCTAGAAAATAAATCCAGAAGAGAAAAATTTAAGAATTATTGAACTACTTGAGAAGAATGATCAAAAAAATAGCCTAGACTTTATCTTTCAAGAAATCATCAAGGAAAACTTCCCTGATATCAAAAACCAGAGGGTAAAATAGTCATTAAAAGAATCCACCTATCTCCTCAAAGAGATCCCAAAATAAAACCTACAAAATATATCATAGCCAAGTTCCAGCATTATCAGATAAAGGAGAAAATACTGCAGATATCCAAAAAGGACCAATGCAAATATCAAAGAGTCATACTCAGGATTAACACAGGACTTGGTGGAATCATCAAAAGACTTAGAATATAATATTCTGTAAGGTAAAGGATATTGGACTGTAATTGAGAATCATCTCCCCAGAAAAATTCAGCATAGTGTTTCAGGGATAAAGGACATTCAATGAAATAGGTGACTATCAAATTTTCCTGCTGAAAAAATCCGAGCTGAACAGAAAATCCCATCTTCAATTATGAGATTCAATAGATGCATAAAAAGGAAAAAAGGGAAAATAAAAATGGTATTAAGACTAAACTGGTTATATCCTTACATGGGAGGATGACCCTTGTAACTTTTGAAAACTATCTTAGAAGGAGTATTCTGATGTCTGGGGCAGAGACAAGATGGGGGCATGAAGGTAACATACTTCAGAGCTTTTCCCTACACAATGTTAAATGAAGCTTCTACACAGAAATTAAAGCTACAGATTCCACCAAAAAATGAAGATCCAAACAAATTTTAAAATGTATGGACTGTGGAGAATCTTTAGTGAAGATCTGTCTCTTTGGTAAAAAGGGGGAAACAAAGTCCATCTAGCTGGTGGAGCACGGAAGCCAACAGGAGACTTCTAACTACAATGTAGTTGATCTACTGGTAGCTAGTTAGCAGGTCAGAAGGCAGAGTCCCATCCCCAGACAAAGTCTGAAACCTAGAAACACTAGGACAACAGACAGCACTGGGTTGGAAACAAATCTCAGCATAGGCAATGCCTAGGCCGCAGGCAACATCTTAGCATGTTCTAAGTCAGGTATCAGACCCCAACTCCAGTACAGAAAGTTCAGGACTATACTCCCCATTTCCCCAGAGCAGAGTTCAACAGTCAAAAAGCAAAACAAAACAAAACAAAAAGCACCAACCACAGAAAGCATCCATTCAAATAGAGATGATAAGAATGTCATATCAAAATAAGAAAGCATTGATAAATTACCTATATAGGAAGTCTCAAAGTAATTCATGAATTAGACTCAAATTCAAAACCTCATGGAAGAATTAAAAAAAATCAAAAAAGAGAGGAAGAAAAAAATTGAAAAAATAAATAATAGCCAAGCAGGAAAATTATGAATAATTGACCAAAGAAATTAACAGCTTTTAAAGTAAAGATAACCAACTGGAAAAAGAATGTAACTCATCAAAAAAATAAAATTGACCAAGTGGAATGCAACTAATATAAAAGTCAAATCAACCAAATGGAAAAGGACAGCAACTGAGCAAAAATTAAAATTAACTAAGTGAACAAAGGGAAACAATTTACTGATAAGCACAATTAAACCAATTGGAAAAGGAAACACAAAGGCTAACTGAAGAAAATAAAACCATAAAAATTATAATTAGAAACTAATGAATCTTATGAGACACCAAGGTTCCTTCAGATAAAAGATGGAAAAAATGGGGAAAAAAACAGAGTACTCTTTTAGAAAAAAAAAAACAAAAGAAGTGGAAGATAGATCTAGGGAAGATAATTTATGAATTATTGCTCTACACGAAAGTCTTGATCGAAAAAAGACCCTGGAAAGTATCTTTCAGGAAGTTATCATGGAAAACTATTCTAGGACTTCTGTCCAGGATGGTGGAGAGAAGACAGACACTGTGATAGGTGCTCTCTCTTTCCCCTCAGAAATAACATGAGCGAAACCTCTTAATAGAAATTTGAACAACAAAACCGAAAAAGAGAAGCTAGGAAAAGAACACCTACCAATAAGGTCTGTCTCAGGAGACGACAGGTGAGCTGAGATATAAGAGCAGTGGTTCAGGAGTGCTAGGGATGGCATCTGGGGGAGGCCAGAGAGTCAGCCTCAGCTGTGGAGACTTAGGTGAGTGGGGGTGCAAGATCCAGCTATAGCATAGGAGTCTTTGGCTAGGGGAAGAAATGCTCCAGGAGGGTGAATTCCAGCACAGAGTCCCAGAGCATGCCTGGAGAACAACCAGCTGGGCCAGAGACCTGAACTCCATATTTTCAGTGGAGCCCTTTGCCCAGAACAAACAACAAATAAAGCCCCCACTAATCCCCTCAGGGCTGCAGAACACACTCAACAGAAAGAGATTAACTCCCTCTCCCAGGGCCCAACCCAGTTTTCAAGGTCAACTCAGACCCTGCTGCTAAGGACCCCACTCCACAGAAAAACAACTAGCACTCCCCACTGACTGGCCCTTGGAATTACTAAGCCAAGTGAACAAAGATTCTGGATCCTCAAAAACAAACCTCTGAGAGCCAGGTTTCCCTTCCCCAAGATGAAAAAAGGCCAGAGAAAAGAGGAGCCCATGGAGAAATACTTAGAAGAGACAGATCCTAACCCAGAGACATCTAACACTGCTGAGGAGAATATGAATTGGTCTCCACATTGGGAAGAGGAACTCAAGGGAAAATTAACATTTTGCAACATGAAAGCAAATCCTTGGGAAAAAAAAAACAACTGGACAAATACAAAATGAGAATAACTCTCTCAGATCTTCAATTGGGCAAATGCAAAAAGAAAATGATTCTCTCAAAACTACATTTGGGCAAATAGAAAAGTCCTTCAAAAATAGAATGGACTGGGGCGGCTAGGTGGCGCAATGGACAAAGCACCAGCCCTGGAGTCAGGAGTACCTGGGTTCAAATCCGGTCTCAGACAGTTAATAATTACCTAGCTGGTGACCTTGGGCAAGCCACTTAACCCCATCTGCCTTGCCAAAACCTAAAAACAAAATAGAATGGACCAAGTGAAAAAGGAGTTGCAAAAGATAAAGGAAGAAAAATCTGCTACTCTAAAAAAAAGAAGATTGTAATTGTCAGAAACTAATGACTTCAGGAGACAACAACATTGTGTTAAACAAAACCAAAAGATCAAAAAATTAGAAAAAAAATGTAAAATGCCTCATCAGCAAAACCACTGACTTCAAGAATCAATTAAGAAGGGAGAATCTGAGACTTTATTGGTCTTCCTGAGAACATTGAAGAGAAAAAAAAGGATGGACTTAATATTATAGGATTTAGTGATGGAAAATTTTCCTGATATCATGGAACCGGAGTTCAAGATAGTTATTGAAAGAATTATATTGATCCCCTCTAGAAAGTCATCCTAAAATGAAAACACCAAGGAATGTTGTATCTAAATTCCAGGACTATCAGATAAAAGATAAAATCCTGCAAGCAGTGAGAAAAAAACAATCCATTTATTCCAACATGCTCTAGTGTTTTTAGTAGGAATGGGTGCTGTAATATGTAAAAAGCTTTTTCAAAATCTATTGATATAATCGTATGATTTCTGATAGGTGTGTTGTTGATATAATTAATTATACTAACAGTTTTCCTAATTTTGAACCAATGCTGCATACCTCAGATAAATTCTACTTGGTCATAGTATATTGTACTAGTTATACCTCATTGTAATCATTTTGCTAATGTTTGTGCCTATAAGCTCCAGTGTTTGTTCCATGAGATCAGACAACGACACTGCACTGATTTCCAGAAGTCCAGGGTCCTCAGGGTGGTGCTTCAACACTAAAGCAAGGGCAAACTCATAACTGACCACTGAGGAATGCCAACAATATTGTTTGTTATTTTTTTCCACCGGCATCCAACCCGGGATATGTCCATTCTCATCAGGCACTGGATTTCCATTTAACTGTTCTATATCCTTTGCTGGAATCCAAAACTCTGGAACAGATTTGAAATCTTCTTCAACATTCCAAATAAACTCTTCTGAGTCTTCCTTTGAATACAGGAATCTTTTAAACCTCTTCTCTGCTTGCTTGTTTGGTTTTCTATCTAATCGAGCCCAAAGGTATGGCTGTCCTTTGTAGGTAGTGACATAACAACATGTTCCATCTACTTTTTCAGTGGGAATTGCATTGTATATATCTGCATCTAATGCTCTGTAATTTATAGTTTCTGTAGCCAAAACTTTAAATAGCTGGTGCTCCCTCTTGCCCGACGGCTCGTCCCTCACCTTCGTCACAAACACGCAGGGCACCTTCCTCTGCACCGAGCCCAGGCGCCGCATTGCGGGCCGCAGCCCCGCGAGACCCCTGTGGACACAGCGGCACGGAGGCGCCCCGAGCCCTACACCACAAGCTGCGGCTCCAGGAAGCGGGCAGGCTCCTTTATTTCTTTCAACTTCTCCTCTAAGAATTTGGATACTATACAATTGGGTGCATACATATTTAGTATTGAAATTATTTCCTATAGTACCTTTTAGGAGGATATAGTTACTTTCCTTATTTCTTTTAATACTATCTATTTTCTAAGTACTTTCTCTGGGATAAGGAATGCTACCCCTGCTTTTTTTTTTCACTTCAGCTGAAGCAAAATATATATCTTTTGCTCCAACCTTTTCCTTTTACTCCATACTCTGCTTCAAAGGAGTTTGTTGTAAGTAGCATATTGCAGGATTCTTGTTTTTAATCCACTATGCTATCTGTTTACCTTTTAAGGGAGACTTCATCCCATTCACATTCAAAGTTTTAATTACTAACTCTTTATTGCCCTCCATGCCATCTTCCTGCTGTTTGTATTTTACCCCTTTCCCCCCTTTATCCATATTCCCCAGTATTTTGTTTCTGAATGCTGCCACCTTCAGTGTGTTTTCCCTCTATATAACCTCCTCCCCTTTCTTTCCCCTTTCACTTTTCCCAGTCCATCTTCCATTCCTTCTGTTTCTTCCCCTTTTTGTCCCCCATGCTGGCCCTCCTCCCCTTTTCTCCTTTTAATACCAGGAAGATAAGTTTCTTAACTAAGTGTATCTAAGTTATCTTTAAGTCAAGTCAGATGAGAAGAAGATTCAGGTGGTTCTAACCTCCTCCTTTCTTCCCCTCTATTGAAATAGGTCGTTGTACTTCATAATGTAATGTGATTTACCCCATACAGTCTCCTCCATCTTACCTTCTCATTACTGTACCCCCTTTTAAAGGAGGTATTGTTTTTAAATCATTCTCTTTGAGTCAGAGTAAAGTCGTGTGTGTCTATCAAATCTGGCTAAGCATATTCTGTCTAACAGAGTTACAATTCTCAAGAGTTATGAGAATCTTTCTACCAAGTAGGGATATAGACAGTTTAATCTTATTGGATGGCAATTTTTTCTTTACCCTTCCCTTCTTTTCTACCTTTTCATGTGTCTCTTGAGCCTGTTTGATGTCCAAATTTTCTATTTAACTCTGGTCTTTTCATCAGGAAATGTTGGAAGTCTTCCAGTTCATTAAATATCCATCTTTTCCCATGGAAGAGAAGGTTCAACTTTGCTGGATAGTGTATTCTTGGCTGCATTGCATGCTCCCTTGCTCTTCATAATATCTCCTTCCAGGCCCTTCATTCCCTTAATGCTGATACAGCAGTCCCTGGCCAAAGATTCTGTGGCTAAAATTGATTCTGGACCCACCTCTCACCAAACTCTCTGTGGCTAATGCAGGTCCTCTGGCTTCCCCTCAGCTGCTGTCTCAGTCCTGAACCTCTGGTCTCTGCTCCCAGTTCACTCACAGTCCCCTGAGAGAGACTTTGTTGGTAGGTGTTCTCCTAGCTTCTTTTTCTGGGTTTTATTGATGGAGTTTCTATTAAGAGGTTTCTTTCATGTCATTTTTAGGGGACACAGGGGTCACTTAACACAGTGTTTATCTTCTCTCTGCCATTTTGGCCCACAAAGGAAAGATGTATTTTCAAAGAAGTATATAACTTCCCAAGGTTTCTGATAAAAAGACCAGAACTGAACTGAAAATTCAACTTCAAATTAAACACTTAAGAGATGCATGAAAAGGGAAATAGAAATTGGGGGTAAAGAATGCTAGTCAAGAACATAAGATTGCATATATCCCTGCAAAGGAAAATAGCACTTTGAAAATTGTATCTCTCTTAACAGAGTAAAGGGCTGAATATAGTTGAAGGGATTATGCTTAGAGGTTATGGGTATGACTGGTTCTTGGCCTTCATTAAGGAAGACCAAAATGGCATCATTCATTTTGAGACAAATGACAATGGGTCTGACATTGGCTTATCAGACCAGTATGAACTCAGAATGCTTTACCACAGGTCAGACATAAATAGTCCAGGTAAACACCTGTGTTATTTACTCAAAATTTATGTATCACAAGTTTCCTTTGAGCTGCTTTAAATCTGACATTCTCATAGAGCTTAGCATTTTTTTTTCTGATGAGGACAACCTATGCTTTGCCAGTATCTCCTATGCCTTTAAAAAAAAATATAAAGTCTTTAAGAGAAATCTTTAGAAATCTTTAGAGAGTCCCAGTACTTAGTACTAAAGGGAATCTATAAATAATTAATTCAGAAGTGACCTTACTGTATTAAATACCTTAGTTAAAGAGGGTTGTAATGCAATAGGGGCAGCGAGGGGAGAGTACTTGGAAGGATTGGACATAAAAGAATAGGAACTGATAATACATACCTTAGTTAATGGGGGTTTTAGTGCCATGGTTGGGGTACTAAAGAGACAGAGGGAGAGAAGGTACCTGAAACTTTGGTTGGGGAGGGTTGTTCCATGACTTGAATACTATGGAGATGGAGGGAGAGAGTACATATAAAAAATTGGACGTGAAAATATGAAGAGATTTTGCTTTGCTTGTTACTTTGGTTACAATTGGAGTGAGTGAACTTAGGGAAGAGTGTAAGTGATTCATGAAATGATTTGACTTTGTATGATGCTTTGGCTCATGAGGATTGAATGACCATAGAGCATAATTGAAAACTGGGAAAGGCATAAAGTAATTATAATTTGATGTGATATATGACTCTTGAGAAGTGTATTTCTAATGAGACAGAAGAGGGTACTTAATGACTGAGGCAATGTTGCTTAATAATCATACAACCAATTAAACTTTGAGATAGGTATTTCTATCAATAAAGGTAAAAGGAGTATATTTTTGTAAAGGGGTTGAAGCAACACAGGGATAAAATAATAAAGACATTTAAAAAAGGAGAATGTTAGGTATCAGTGGTTAAATAACACCAGATGAAGAGCAACAAAGATCTGTTATAATGGAAAAAAGATGAGAGGATGTGAATTATGAGTAAATCCTGTCCTCAATAGATTTATTCTTTTTTTTTTTTTGTAAGGCAAACGGGGTTAAGTGGCTTGCCCAAGGCCACACAGATAGGTAATTATTAAGTGTCTGAGACCAGATTTGAACCCAGGTACTCCTGACTCCAAGGCCAGTGCTTTATCCACTATGCCACCTAGCCACCCCTTAGATTTATTCTTAATAAGGAATAACATACATTCCCATTTGGATTTAAGAACCTATCCTGATGTACAAGGAAATAGGGAGAGGATAAAGGAAAAAGAAAGGGGAAGAAGGGAGTGATAAAAAGGAAGACTAAAAGTGAAAATAAAGTTTAAGCTTAACAAAAGTTAAAGGGGAAAGGGAGGAAAACACTGGGGAGGAGGAATGAAGGAAAAGGAAAGAGAAAAGAATAAATGTGGAAAGACAGCATGGAGGCAAATAAAGAATTAATATTCTTAACTCTAAATGTAAATGGGATAAAAGAGAAGCACATAGTAGAATGGATTAAAAAACAGAATCCTACAATATGTTGTTTATAAGAAACACATTTGAAACAGAGATAAACACTTGGTAAAGGTTAAAGATTGGAGTAGAATATATTATGCTTCAGAGGAAAAAAAAAAAACCAAGGGCCACAATCATTAAAAAAACCAAAACAAAACAACAGGGTTATGGTGGGTAGTTAGGTGGTGCAGTGGATAGAGCACCAGTCCTGGAGTCAGGGGTCCTGAGTTCAAATGTGACTTTAGACACCTAATAATTTACCTAGTTGTGTGACTTTGGGTAAGTCCCTAAACCCATGCATTGTGAAAACAAAAAAACAAAACAAAACAAAACAACAAAAAAAAGCAGGACTAGTAATCCTCATTTTAGGAAAAAAAAAGCAAAAATAAAAGTAGATCTCATTAAAAGGAATAAGAAAGAATCTGCATTTTCTTAAAAGACACCACAGGCAATCAAGTTTTATCAATATTATACATATAAGCGCCAAAAGGTATAGTATCCAAAATCTTAGAGGAGAAACTGAATGAATTACAAGGACATATAGACAGCAAAATTTTAATAATGGGGAACCTCAATCTCCCTCTCTCAGAATTAAATAGATATAACTATAAAGAAACAAGGAAATTAAAAAAAGTGAATACAATCTTAGAAAACTTAGGTAAGATAGACCTCTGGAAAAACTGAATGGGGATAGAAAAGACTAAACTTTTTTCTCTGCAATACATGGCAACTATAACAAGACTGTCCATGTACTATGGCATAAAAGCTTTGCAATAAAATGCAGAAGAGCAGAAATAGTAAAAGCATGTTTTTCAGATGATGATGATGATGATGCAATAAGATTACATTATAATAAAGGTCCATGGAAAATTAAACCAAAAGTTAATTGGAAACACAATAAATTAATTTTAAAGACTAAGTGGATCAAACTACAAATCAATGAAATAATCAACCATTTCATTAAGAAAATGATAAAAATGAGACATTATGCCAAAATTTCTGGGATGCAAACAAAGCAATTTTAGGGACAAGTTTTATCTCTAAATGCTGATATGAATAAAATAAAGAAAGAAGAGATCAATGAATTGGGTCTGGAACCAAAAAAAAAGATAGAAAAAGAGCAAATTAAACATCCTCAATTAAATATGAAATTGGAAATTCTGAAAAATCAAAGGAAAGGCTAAATAACAGAGAGCAAGAAAACCATTAATCTAATAAATAAAAACAAAGTTTGGTTTTATGAAAAAAAAAGCAAAGAAAATAGGTAAATTTTTGGTTAATCTGATAAAAACAACTATAAAGAGTACCAAATTACCTGTATCAAAAATGAAAAGGGTAAACTATCACCAATAAGGAGGAAATTAAAGAGATAATTGAGAGCTATTTTGCCCAACTATATTGAGTTTATGAATATGTACAAATATGAATATATAAAAAATTGATAAATATGTACAAATATGGATATGTACAAAAATTCAAACTTCCTAGATTAACAAAGAGGAAATCAAATATTTAAAAATTCCCATTTCAGAAAAAAATAAATTGAAGAACAATTAATTGCATTTCTACATAAACTATTTAAAAAATAGGAGAAGAATTTCTGTCAAATAGCTTTTATGACTTTATGACACCAACATGTGCTGATGCCTAAACCAGGAAGAATCAAAACACACAGAAGAAAGTTTAGAAAATTCTCCCTAATGAATATTAATTCAAAAATCTTTCTTTAACAAAATTTAAGCAAGGAGTTTGCAACAAGTTATTACTGGAATACAAAATGATCAGGCAGAGGTTATACCATTTTGGCAGGGATGGTTCATTGTTAGTAAAATACTCAATGTAAACAACCAAAATTTTATGATTATCTCAATAGATACTGAAAAAGCATTTAACAAAATACATCCCTTCATATTAAAAATGCTATGGAGTAGAAAGATACATGGAGTTTTTCTTTAAAAATAAGTAGTAGCTATTTAAACTATCAATAAATATTATATGTAATGGGGATAAACTATGAGTATTTCCACTAAGATTTAGGGTGAAACTTTAATGCCCATTATCACCATTACTATTCAAAACAGTAAAATAAATGTTAGCTTTAGCAATAAGAGAACAAAAAAGAAGTTGAGTTATTAAAATTGGCAATGAGGAAGCAAAGTTTTCACTCTTTGCTGATGAAATGATGGTAAACTTAAAAAACCCTAGAAAATCATGTAAAAATACATAAAACAATCAATAATTTCAGCAAAGTAGCAGGATATAAATTAAACCTACATAAATCATCAGCATTTCAATATATGAATAACAAAGTCCAAGGACACGAGATAGAAAATGAAATTCCATTTAGACTAAGTGCAGACAACA
The DNA here is from genome assembly GCF_037893015.1 of Macrotis lagotis. Lineage (NCBI taxonomy): Eukaryota > Metazoa > Chordata > Mammalia > Peramelemorphia > Peramelidae > Macrotis > Macrotis lagotis. Next base: position 356,873,088 of record NC_133666.1, read on the forward strand.
TAAAATATTTGGGAATCTTCCTCCCAAGACAAATGCAGAAATTGTATGAACACATTTATAAAACTCTTTTCTCCCAAGTAAAGTCAGAGCTAAACAATTGGAAAAACATCAAATACTCATGATTAGCCATAAAAATGAAAATTCCATACAAATTAAAATACTTATTCAATGCCATACCACTCAAACTACCAAAAACTATTTTATAAAACTATAAAAATACTAACAAAATTCATCTGAGCAACAAAAAATCAGGAATATCAAAGGATTTCATGAAAAAATTGGAAAGGACGATGGGCTAGCTCAACCAGTTCTAAAACTATAAAGTAGAATTCATCAAATTTGCCTGATATTAGTTAAGAAATAGTGTAATGAACCCAGTAGATTAGGATAGATACAAAACTGTAGTAACTGACTACAGTAATCTTATTCCAATCATCAGAAACTATGGGGATAACTGGAAATTAGCATGGCAAAAATTAGTCTTAGATTCACATTTCACATCCTATACCAAAATAAGGTCAAAATGGGTACAGGATTTAGACATAAAGGTTGATAACATAAACCAATTAAGAGATCAAGAAACACTCTATTTGTCAGTTCTATGGGAAGGGTATAAATTTATGAACTTCAGAAAGAAATAGATTACTTTATAGAATATGAAATTGATGGTTTTGACCATATTAAATTAAAATGTTTTTGCACTAATAAAGACAATGCTTCTAATCTTAGAAGGAAAGGACAACATTGAGAAGCAATTTTTGCAACTAGGGGTTCTGATAAAGGCCTCATTTCCAAAATAAATAAATAATTGAATCAAATTTATTGTTACAAGTTCTTCCCCAATTCATAAATGGTCAAATGATATGAAAAGATAACTTTCAAATGAAGAAAATAAAGCTATATATAATCATATAAAACAGTCCAAATCATTATTGATTTGAGAAATGTGAATTAAAACACCTATGAGGTACCATCTCATACCTATCAGATTGGCTAAGATGATAAAAGAGTAAAATGATCAATGTTGGAGAGGTTGTGGGAGGATTGGGACATTAATGCACTCACTGTTAGTGCAGATGTAAACTAATTGAACCATTCTGAAGAACAATGGAACTATGCCAAAAGAGCAACAAAACTAATCATACCCTGTAACCCAGAAATACCAATACTAAGCCTATATTCAGAAGAAACCATAAAAAAAATAGGAAAAATCCCATATGTTCCAAAATATTTGTGGAAGATTTCTTTGCAGTGGAAATGAATTGGAAATTGAGGGGATTACCATCAGTTGGGGAACAGCTGAACAAGTTATCATATATGAATGGTGTGGAGTACTCCTGTTCTATAAGAAATCATGAATGGTTGGTCTCTAGAGAAGCATGGAAAGAATTACAGGAACTGATGCTGAGTGAAGGGAGCAAAACCAAGAGAACACTGGACATATTAGGAACACTGTGAATTGATCAACCAGGATGGATGTAGTTCTCAGCAGTTCAGAGCATTAGGATAACCCTGGGAGACCTCGTATAACCACTCACATTCTGACCAAAAAACCCCCCAAAACCCCAAATCTGAATGTACAATATGTTCACTTTTTAAAATTTTGCCTTATGTTTTCCTTCCTAATCTATCATTTTCTTTTTTTTGTCTTAGTCCTAATTTCTCATATATAAAATGTTAAACACAAATGTAATTGCAACGTATTTACTACACTGTTTGTCACTGAGGGGAGGGAGAGAAAAGGAAGGTGAATTGTATAACATTAATATGCAACTCAATGATTGCTGAAAAATTTTCATAAGACATAATTGAAAATAGAAAATAAAAATCAAACCAATTTAAACGGAGTATCCATAGATGTTGTGGGAGTGTTGAATCTCATATGATGCTATAAAAAAAAGACTTTATACAAAGAACAAAGCTTTTATTATGGAAAAAAAGAGGAAAAAGGGAGCCAGAATAAGGAAAATTACATCACACAAAGTGGTGCAAAGGACCTCTTACAGTATAGAGAATGATGGGAGGGGGATGACAATTGCTTGAATCTTACTCTCACCAAATTTGGTTCAAAGTGAGAATAACATGTATGTGTGTGTATATATATATATATATATATATATATATATATATATATATATATATATATACATATATATGTATATGTATATATATATATATATATACATATATATGTATATAGAGTTGGGTCTAGAAATTTATCTTATTCTATAGGAAATTAGAAAGGGAATGAGAGAAATAAAAGGAAGGAGGGGCTAGGAGGGAAAAAGGGAGGGTAAAAGTAATATGGGAAAGAGGAAGGAGAGAGGAAATGGAAAGGTAGAAATAAGGGTAAACTGAGGAAGGTAGTGGACAGAAGAAAAAATCTGTTGAGGGATAGGGTGAAAGGAAAAAGAAAATTAAAAATGGGGGATATAGGAGGATAATAAAAAAGTAATAATTACTGTTAATGTAAAAGGAATGAACTGTCTCTTAATATAGAAGTGGATAGCAGCACACATGGGAAACCAGAATCTTACAATATGTTGTCTACAAGAAACATGTCTAAACTAGAAGGAAACATAAAACAGGATAAAGAAAAATAGAGTATACTATATTATGCTTTAGCTGAAGTAAAAATAAAAGCAAGAGTAGCAATATTGATATCAAACAAAATAAAAGCAAAAATAGATCTAATTATAAGCGGTAAGATGAAATAACATCTTCCTAAAAGCTACCATAGACAATAAAGTAATATCAATAATAGACATATATCCACCAATTGGTATAGTATCCAAACTCTTCGAGGAGAAGCTAAATTAGTTATGAGAAGAAATAGAAGGCAAAACCATACTAGTGAGGGACCTTAACCTCTTTTCAGAAATAGATAAATCTAACCATAAAATAATCAAGAAGGAAGGCAAGGAGGTAAATAGAACTTTAGAAAAGTTAGATAAGTTAGAATGTTGTAGAAAATTGAATAGTACAGAAAGGAATTTACCTTTTTCTTAGTGGTACATGCCACCTACACAAAAAATTCACTATGTATTAGGGCATAAAACTTTACAGTCAAATGAAGAAAGGCAGACATTTTAAATACATCATTTTCTGATCATGATGTAATAAAAATTAAGTGCAATAAAGGGTCATGGAAAGAAAGACTAAACATTAAGTGGAAGCCTAAATGACCTAATTCTAATGAATGAGCAGATCAAATAACAAATCATAAAAATAATCAATAATTTCATCCAAGAGAATAACAATAATGAGACATCATATTAAAATTTGTAGGATGCAAATAAAGCTGGAATTAGGGGGCATTTTAAATCTCTAAATACTTACATGAATACAATGGAGAAAGAACAGATCAACGAATTCTTCATTCAACTCAAAAAAGATAGAAAATATCAAATTTTAAAATCGCCTATTAAATAACAACTTTGGAATTCTGTAAGTCAGAAGAGATGCAAATGAAAATAAGATATCTATTGATTAATAAATAAAACCTAGTTGTTTTTAATAAAAAATGAAATAAATAAATCTTAGGTTTATTTGATTTCAAAAATAAAGAAGAAAATAAAATTACCAGGAACAAAACTGAAAAAAAGATGAACTCACCACCAATAAGGACGAAATAGAGATATTTTGCTGAACTATATACAACAAATTTGACAGTACAAGTGAAATGATGGAATAAGTATAAAGGTAGAAATTGTCCAGACTAATAGAAGAGGAAATAATATGCTTAAATAAATCAATTTTAGAAAAGGAAATTGAACAAGTTATCAATAAACTTCCTGGGTCAGATGGATTCACAAATGAATTCATACTATAAAAAAATTTAAAGAACCATTAATTCCAATTCTATATAAACTATTTGAAACAATATGTGAAAAAGGAGTTCTGCCAAAATCTTTTTATGACATCAATATGGTGTTGTTACCTAAACCAGGGAAAGCCAAATGATATATATTATAGACTACTTGTCCTAATAAAAACGATGAAAAATATTTTAAATAAAATAGTATTAAAGTGATTACAACAAGTTATCAGTAGGATAATATACTATGATATCATAGAAAGGCAGTATTAGGAAAACAAACATCATAATTGACACTCCAATGACAAAATTATCAGAAATCACATGGTATTTCAATAGATACTGGAAAAAAAATTTGTCAAAATATAGCACTATTCCTAAAAAACAAGAGAACATAGGAATAAATGTGATTTTCCTTAAATAATAAATACCGTCTTTCTAAAATCATCAGCAAGTATTATATATAATGGGGATAAACCAAATAAGATCGAGTGAAATATTGATACCTGTTATCACCACTCACTCAATTTTATATTATAAGTGGAAGTTTCAGCAATAAGAAAAAAGAAACTGAAGAAATTATAATGGGAACTGAGGAAACAAAACTTACTATTTGTATATGATATGATGATATGTATATAGAGAGAATCCTTGAAAACCAATAAAAAACCTCCTTGAAGCAATTAAGAACTCATCAAACTTCCAGGTTATAATGTAAGCCCATTTATATTATCATCATTTCTATATATTGACAACAAAACCAAGCATCAAGATTAAGAAAGAGAAATTGCATATAAAGTAATTTTAAACAACATAAAATACTTGAAAGTCTGCTTGTCAAGACAAACCTAGAAACTGTAGGAAAGCAATTTAAAAAACTTTTTCACACAAATAACATCAGATCTAAATAGTTGAAAAAATGTCAATTGTTCATGGGTATTAAAAATGACAATTCTACCTAAATTAAATTTAGTGCCAAACCAATCAGATAATCAAAAAATATTTTATGGAGCTGAAAAATAATAATAAAATTCATTCAGAAGAAGAAAAAGGAAAAGAATATAAAAAGAAATAATAAAAAATTACAACTAATGGTGACCTAGCCATTCCAGATCTAAAACCATATTATAAAGCAACAGTCATTGAAACTATGTAGTATTGGCTAAGAAATAGACTGGTGGATCAGTGGAAGAGGTTTAAAAGAAACAGTAGTAAATGACTAAAATAATATGCTGTTTAATAAATCTAAACACTCTAGCTTCTGGGATCAGAATTCATTATTTTTTAAAATTTATTTATTTATTCTCATTTTGTACAAATAATGTTTTTATACATTAATAAAATATACTTTTTAAGAGTAAACAAAATACCCCTCCCCCAAAAACATATGGACTCACTTGAGCAATAAAGTAAAGGGGAGAGAGAAAAAAAATTAAAATTTAAATAAAAAAAATAATAGCAATAATTGTAGGTATGGCCAGGTGGTGTAGTGGATGGAGCACCAGCCCTGGAGCCAGGAGCACCCGAGCCAAAATCTGGCAGCATACACGCAACAATCACCCAGCTGTGTGACACCATGCAAGCCACCCTAACTCCATTGTCCCGCAGAAACCAAAAAAAAAAAAAAAGAAAAAAAAGACCCAAAACAAAATAAAATAGTAATAATAGTAGGGGTAGCTAGGTAGCGGACAGAGCACTGGCCCTTCAGCCAGAAGCACCCAGGTCCAAATTCAGCCTCAGACACGCAATAATCACCCTGCTATGCGACCCCAGAAAGGCCACCCAGCCCCATTTGCCCTGTACCCCCACCCAAAATAATAATAATAATAATAAAATGTGCTTCAGTCTGTGTTCCAACACCACCAACTCTATTGCAGGTGGATCACATCCTTTATAAATTCATCACAAAAGTTGCTTCCATATTTTTCCACCGTTGCCATTGCTGATCGCAACTCCCTTCTTTCATACTTCTGCACTACCATGTACTATATTTTCTCTTTCCTTTCACTCTGACTCTGCTATAGGGTAGCTGAGTGGTGCAGCAGACAGATCCCTGGTCCTGGGGCCAAGAGACCTCGAGACCCCTACCACCCCTTAGGCCCAGAATCCACCTGGCCCTATGGTCCCAGACAGACCATCCAATCCCAGCCCCATGGAAGAAGTAAAAAAGAAAATGTGTTATATCTGACAACTATCCTCCACAGTCCACCCTCTCCTACATCACTCACATCCACCCCTTCCCCCATCCCCCTTCTCTCCTTCTTACTCTGGATGCCTATACCCCATTGAGTATATATGCTGTTTCCTCTCCTAGCCACCTCTGATGAGAGCAAAGATTCCCTCATTGCCCTTGCCTTCCCTCATTCCACAACATTGCAATAGCTCATTGTAATAAAGAAAAATTTTATTATATGAATGATCTTGGCCTATTCGCTCCCTCTCCTTTTTCTTTCTCCCATTACATTTCCTATTTTTCTATTGATTCCATTTTTATACCATATTTAATCTTCAAATTCAGCTTTCTCCTCTGCTTCATATATAACATCTCCTTCTACCTGCTCTATTAACTGAGAAGGTTCATATGAGTATTATCAGTATCATTTTTCTGTACAGAATACATGCAGTTCATCATTTAGTCCCTAATATCTTACCCATCTCCTCCAATCTCTATGATTCACCTGAGTCCTGTATTGAAGATCAAACCTTCTGTTCAGCTCTGGCCATTCCAACAGGAACATTTGAAATTCCCCTGGTTCATTTAAAGTCCATCTTTCTCCCTGGAAGAGGACATTCAGTTTTTCTGGGTAGTTGATTCTCAGTTGCATTCTAAGCTCTTTTGCCTCCCAGATTATTATATTCCAAGAACTATGAGCTTTTAATGTAGTTGCTGCTAAGTCCTGTGTGATCCTGACTGCAGCTCCACAATATTTGAATTGTGTCCTCCTGGCTGCTTGTAATATTTTCTCTTTGACTTGGGAGTTCTGGAACTTGGCTATAATATTCCTGGGGGTTGTTTTTTATTTTTGGATTTCTTTCTCAGGAATATTGGTGGATTCTCTCCATTTCTATTTTGTCCTCTGCCTCTAGGATATCAGGGCATTTTTCCTGTAGTAATTCTTTGAAAATGATGTCAAGGCTCTTTTCCTGATCATGACTTTCAGGTATTCCAAAAATTTTTAAGTTATCTTTCCTAAATCTGTTTTCCATATCAGTTGTTTTTTTCAATGGGATGTTTCACATTTTCTTCTAATTTTTCATTCTTTTGGCTTTGAAGTATTGCATCTTGATTTCTTGCAAAATCAGCAATCTCCCTGAGTTCTATTCTATGTCTGAGGATTTGTTTTCTTCAGAGAGCTTTCTTATCTCTTTTTCCATTTTGCCAATTCTTCTTTTTATAGCATTCTTCTCCTCAATAACTTGTTGAACTGTTTTATCCATTTGACCTGAGCTGGTTTTTAGCATGCTATTTTCTTCAGCATTTTTTTGTATCTCCTTGACTAAGTTGCTGACTTCATTTTCATGTTTTTCCTGCATCTCTCTCATTTCTTTTCCCAATTTTTCTTCTATCTCCCTCACTTGATTTTCAATGTCTTTTTTGAGCTCTGTCATAGCCTGGACTGCCTCATCTTCATATTCAGTGTTTTGATCCTTCTTGGCATCACAGGCAAAGTATTTCTCAATGGTGTTCCTCTTTTATCTCTGCTTACTCATTTTCCCAGCCTGATCATGGTTTTGGAGTGCTTCCTGAGCTTTTGGGACACCCCCATAAGGATCTCAGTGTGTAAAGTCTGCCCTCCCTCCTGGTCTGTGAATGACCATAAGTACCTCCCCTCTGCCACTGGGCTGAGGTGGGGGGGGCTGCTATTCTATTTGGGGAGCCTAGACTGAGATCAGCATCTGAATGTGGTCAGAGTCCCGGAGTCCTGTTCCAGGCACAGAGGACAGAGATCAGCAGTCTCTCTTCACTCCCCTCCCTAGCTCAGCACTTATGCCCTGGGGGCTTCTGCTTACTGGTTTCTGCTTCATGTTCCTGGATCTGGGCTGTGGCCACACTGCTTGTTGTTTGCCCTGAGGGCGTGTTCGCTCTGGCAGAGGTCCCCCCTGCTGATCCCCCAAGTTGTGCCTGGTGCTCCCTGGAGTGCATATCAGGAAACTCCCCCTGCTGCTGTGAGCTGAGGCTCCCAGTGCCCTGGGGCTGCCTCCAGGTGGCTGAAGTTCCTTCTCTCTGGTGGGCCACCCCTCTGGCAGGCCACACCTTTGGTGGCCACCTCTCCTACCCCAAGGATCAGAGCCTTTCGCCTTTCCACTCTTTTCTCTTTTCCAGGTTACCTCGAGTTGGAGAACTGCTTCACTGGGTCCATCTGTGGGTTATGTCTCTTGAAAATTTAGTTAGAGTGTTTAGTTTATAAGTTTTAAGAGACAGCACCTAAGAGGCATCCTCTCTTGTCACCATCTTGCCTCTGCCCCCAAGAATTCATTATTTGACAAAAAACTACTGGAAAAATTGGGATATTATATGCCTGAAAGCAGATTTAAATCCATCTGACACTCTATATCAAGATTAGTTTGAAATGGTAAAAGATTTAGATATAGAGGATAATGCCAGAAGATCAAAGACTATGTTATGTTAGATTTATGAAGAGGGGTAGTGTTGATGAGCAACAAGAGGAAGAAAATATAACAAAATGCTGAAAGGATAAATTTTATTATGTTAAATTAAAAAAGTTTTCTACACAAATAAAGCTATTTTATTTAGAAAAAAATGCCCAAAATTGGGAATCAGTTTTCACAGCTAGTGTTTCTAGTAAAAGACTCATTTCTGAAATAAATAGAAAATTGAATCAAATCTATAAGAATACTAGTCTTTCTCCCATTGATAAATAGTCAAAGGATAGGAATAGGTAGTTTTCAGATGAAAAAATTCCCCAAATCGTTATTGATTACAGAAACACAAATTAAAATATCTCTGAGGTACAACCTCAAAACTATAAATTAGTGAAAATAACAAAAAAAGGGAAAAAAATGATTAATTTTAAGGGGATTGGGAAAAGTTGGACATTAATGTACTTTTGGTAGAGTTGTGAGCTAGTCCAACCTTTTTGGAAAGCAATTTGCAACTATACTCAAAAGGACAATAAAACTCTTCATACTCTTTCATCCGACAATATCTCTGCATCATTACAAAAGGAAAGAGAGGGATAGCTAGGTGGCCCAGTGGATACAACTCCAGTCCTAGAATCAGGAGGAACTGAGTTTAAATCTGATCTCAATACTTAATACAACTTAGCTGTGTGACATTAGGTAAGTCACTTGCCCTCATTGCCTTGTAAAAATGAAAGAAAAAATGGAAAAAGAATCACATGCCCAAAAATATTTATAGTAGCTTTTTTCTTGTAATGACAAATAATTGGAAAATGGGAGGATACCCAACAATTGGGTAATTATTGAACAAGTTATTGCATATGAATTTGATGGAAGACAGTTGTTCTGTAAAAAATCAAGAGTGGTCATATTTCAGAAAAGTCTGGAAAGACTTGTATTAATTTATGTGAAGTAAAGTGAGAAGTAAGAACTCATTGTACACATTAATAACAGTATGAAGATCAACTATGATGAACTTAACCCCACTCAGCAATTTTATTACCAAGGACAATTCCAAAAGGCTTATTATTGAAAATCCCATCCTCATCCAGAGAAAAGACCTAAAGAATCTGAATGCAGACAAAAACATATTGTTTTCTCTTTTAAAATCTTGTTTTATTTTTTTCTTTTTCCCTTGTCTTTTCCCTTTCCTTCTTTTACAACATGTTTGTACATGTATAACCTATATCAGATTGCTCACTGTCAAGGGGAGGAAAGAGGGAAGAAAGGGAGGATGAAAAATGTGGAATTCAAAACCTTTCAAAAAGATGAATGTGGAAAACTATCTTTGCATTTAGCCAAAATATAAAATAACATTAAAAAAATTAGTCTTTTTCATTATATTATCATAAAATCTCATATATATGTATATACATATATAAACATACATACACATATACATATATATGTATGCCCACCCTTCTCTCTATTTACATGGCTCCCACTTTAGACAAGGACCTTATTCCTTTTTACTTGGGTTGTTGTTATAGTCTCTTCATCAGTCTTTTATCCTTTAATCTCTTGAATCTAGTTGCCACAAATTCCACAAAGTTATCAAAGTGATTATCTTAAAGCACACCTTTGAGTATGCTTTCAAAATGGAATGCCCCTCTCCAATAAATTTTAATAATTTACTATTAAATTTAGGATCAAATTGAAACTTTCTATTGTAATATTTAAAGAATTTTGAAATCTGATTCTTACCTACTGCCCCAGATAACTATTATCAATCACTCCCTTACACATAACTTATAATGTAATACAATCTCTATGTTCTTCATCTATGACATTCTTTTTCCATCTCTGTGGTTTGAGCTACATTCTTTTTCCATCTCTGTGATTTGAACTGGCTCTCTTCCATGCTTGAAATGTATATTTTATTTCCTCTTTATTATTTTACCTATAGTTGCCTCCAAAGCTCTTTTCAGAAGTCAAATCCAATTTGAGGTCTTTCTTGTTTCTATGGGTACTAGCAACTCTCCCAATCACTACACCCATTTTCATGTATATATCCCCTTCATTTTGTTTCATTTTGGTCTTTGAATTCATAGTGCAGGCTACAAACTTAATTAACATTTCATAAATATTTCTTAATTTATTTGGTTGTTGTTAAAAATTGTGAAAATATGTTAATGTTAGCTTACCTTAAAAATTTAAGGATTGTAATGACAGAATTTTTCAGCATGTATTTTCTCTAAGTTCATAGGTTCTTTTTCATGGAGAAGTAACTAGATAACTAAATTTGAGGTAGTTTGAAAATGTCTTTGTCCCCAGTTTTCTTTTTCATTTTTTTAATGCACACTTGAATTTGACTTCTAATGAAAAGAAATGTTGGTGCTAGTGGTGTGATGGTATTGATTAATTTCTGTTAACCTGTGTTGTGTGTGTGTGTGTGTGTGTGTGTGTGTGTGTGTGTGTGTGGTGTGTGTGAAAAGCAAAGAGTTTTTTTTTTGTTTGTTTGGTTTAAGGTCTTATTTCAAAGATCCAGTAACCACAGAATCCAGTAATTTCAACAAAGATTACTGATGTACAAACTTGTTAAGATAAATCTTCAAGGCACAAAACTTTGAAATAATAGTGAGTTTATAAAAAAGAAGAAGAAACATAATTTTAATGGATTCTGGCAAAAAAATTTCTCTCCAGAAAATTGTTAATTTTCTGAAGAGGGAATTTCTTTGAGAGTCCGTTATTACCAATGTCAGCTTGAAGAAGACTTCACAATTAAATAGCTGTTTCACAGCATCTCATCATTTGCCAGCTGCACTGTGTTGAAGGGGTAATATGTACCTAGTACAAGACTTATTATTAATGTGTGTATTAAACATTCAAAATACTAATGTGCTTAGAATATTATGTCTGATGCTTTTATTGAGATGTCTTCAGTTATGGGGGTCATCTATAAATAAAGCAGAAAATTGTGGAGAGTGAAAGCTGCTTAAGAGAAGATTTTGTATACAGGACTATGATTTGTCCAGATGGAATATTTATCATTTTTTACCCCTTTATTCCTTGTAGAATGCTCCAGAAAGTGCAAAATAATATTGTACAATAAAAAGTATAAATTATGTTCTTGATGAGGTCAGTCAAAATATTTGAAACCCAGAGGATACAATGAAGAAGAATGTCAGAATTATTGTTTTTTGCTTGTTGATCTATAATAGGTTTGACTGATTTAAAAAAGCGTAAATGCATATTTAAATTGTAGAACCATCTTAGTACTTTATATTCAAAAACAAATTTATTCCTTTCTTGTAGATTTTGAATGAGAAATCCACATCTTAACTTTAAGGCCACTTGATTTTATCATCTCACTTCCCTTGACTTAACTATGTGAGAAACTGGTAGATGATAGAATTAAACACCTAAAATTGAGTAAATATTTTATCATAAAATTAGAAATTTCTTTTTCAAAAAGCTTTCTCAGTGATGTGGGATGAATGTCACTTAATTTTGGTTTGGGGTAAATAGATCACCTTCTGTGATGATATTGGACCCTAGGCTAAGATGGGAAGAAAAGAGAGAACTAATAAAACTGGAAAACAAATGGAGCAGTTCATAATAATTAAGGTTGAATATATTGCTTAACCTCTCTGGCTTCAGTTTTCTCATCCTTTAAATGAAGTTAAGACTAAATGATCTCTAAGTTCTAGTTTTGGTTGCTTAATAAATAAAAGTTAAAACTGAAAATTATTTTCCTTCACATAATCTATATTTAGCCAATGTGACTCATTAGTTTTTACTCATATATGGCATTCTATCTCACATTTCCATACCTTTGCAAGGCTGTTCCCTATGCCTTAGATGTACTCTCACCTCACCTCTCTTTGAAACTATAATTTTCTTTAAATCTGAAACTGATCATCAATGACTCCATAAAACATTTCCTCATTCTTTTGTGACTCCCAGACACTGTTTATTTATTTTGTTTACATTTTATGAATCCTTATGTTTTTCCAAAAATAACATGTTAGGAGATTGGTTATTTCATTTTTTCTTTGTATCTCCAACACTTAGCACTAAACCTTGTACATAATAAGCTACATAAAATCTTGGTGATTAGTTGATTTTAATTATGAAGTTTAAAATATGATGCTTTAACTAATTAATGCCCTTAGTATTGAGTATAGATGGTAGAGTAAGAGCTAACCATTTTGCTTTAGTTTTTCCTATCTTCTCCTACAACTGATAATAAAGTACCAGATTTAGTTATGTTTGGGAAAGTAAATAAGAAATCACAATGAGTAATTTCTATAGGGCCCAAAGTAGTTTATGAAGATAGAGAGGTCTGCAAATATTGGTATAGGTACTGGTCAGAAGAGCAGTGCAAAAGTATCAGGGTCAATAGGCAGAAGTTGCAATGAACCTTTGCAGTGGCAGCAAGGGGAGAGATTAATCCAGCACACAAGAATAGTAAGAAATTGAAAACTTGGGTAGAAAGAGATCCCAGAAACCTTT